>NC_041393.1:587198166-587210447 GCF_002162155.2 Triticum dicoccoides
TCAAAGCGAACTGTCAAGGGGGTCCCATAAATCACCCAACCGCGTAAGGAACGCAAAATCAAGGAACATAACACCGGTATGACGGAAACTAGGGCGGCAAGAGTGGAACAAAACACCAGGCATAAGGCCGAGTCTTCCACCCTTTACCAAGTATATAGATGCATTAATTAAATAAGAGATATTGTGATATCCCAACATAATCATGTCCATCATGGAGCAATCTTCATCTTCACCTGCAACTAACAACGCTATAAGAGGTGCTGAGCAAAGTGGTAACATAGCCAAGCAATGGTTTGCTAGGAAGGGGGAAAAGGTTAGAGGCTGACATGACAATTTGGGAGGCTTGAACAGCAATTGATAGGTAGCGCAGCAAAGTGATAGAACGAAGCAACTAACATAGCAATGATAGTAATGAGATCCAAGGTGACAATCATCTTGCCTGAAATCCTGCAAGGAAGAAGAATGAGTCCATGAAGAAGACAAACGGACGTAGTCGAACGAGTCCCCTCAATCACAACGTTACCAGAACTAAGAAGCAACACCGGAAAGAAGCAAACAACATAGTAAACAACCATCACATAAACATGGCATGATGCGCAACCAAGTATGATGCATGTCCGGTTTAAAGAGGCATGGCATGGCAAAGTGCAACAAACAATACTATAAGTTAAGTGGAGCTCAATATGCAACGAGTTGCATATTGACGAAACACCACATTCGAGTTATTTAGTTTGCTCTCGTTTAGGTACACAACAATATTAAATGTTGTTAAACATGGCAAGAGGTGAAACATAATTAAGCTACCTATCTAGGCAAGTTTAAATGAGGCCGGAACAACAAACAACAATTCCGGAAAAAATCCCCATATGCGTATTTGGATCTGCTACTGTTCTGCCCTAAACACAATTTTAGTGTTGTTGAACAGCAAAATAAAGTGTAGAAGGTTAATCTATACATTTTTCTACCCCATTTACAAATAAAGAACATTTAATTCCGAGCTACGGTTATTTAGTTATGAAATAAACCATTTTAACATGTCATTCGAGCAAAAATAATACAAACAACAAGTTTAAACATTTAAACATGGATGAAAGTTGCAAATTAAGAAACTAGATGTAATTCCAAGCATTTTACATGTTTAAATCATTTTAATCCGATGCATGGTTCAAGAGTTATTAATGCATGAACATGAAGGACTTTTCTGCAAAACTGGTAGTCTCTTGATAAATAACTAAATTCGCAGAACTGGAAAAAAACATCTACGGGCCGAATCTAAAACCGGAGCAGGCCCAACAGAAGAAAAACAAAGGGGCGCTGGGGGGTTTCTCACCATGGGCCAAGCCCAGGTCGGTGGAGAGGCCAAGGCAGGCCGGGGGCGGCGTTGGGCCTGATCTGGAGGCAACGATGTGGTCAACGCGAGCGCTCTCCTCGCTCGCTCAATCTGGGCAGGGGCGCGAGCAGAGGCTTGCGCAGGCGAGCTCCTGTTGAAGAAAACAAGAGTGGGTTCAGAGGGAGAGACAGGGGAGACAAAACAGAGGGAGGAGGACGGAGATTGGAGAAGGAGAGGGACGGGCAGAGGGAGGACCCGGATCCGGTGGCAGGAGGTCGCCGGGGTCCTGCTGGTGTTGCTCCGGCGAGGGGCAATAGGTGGCGATGGAGCTCGGGCGTGAGCTCCTGCTCAAGGAAGACGATAGGGATGGCTGCCGGCGGCTCGACATTGAGGCGTGGGGAGGACGGGGCTCTGCTGGGATCCAAGGTGTCGGTGTGCTTGCAAAGACGGGGCAGAGCGAGGCTTCAAGAGCTCCTGGTGGTGCATTGAAAGAGGTGGGCAGGCAAAACCGAGGTCGACCCTTCCATTCCCGACGGCGGCGAGGCACATCAAGGTCGAGCATGGTAGCGGTGGTCCTGCGGGTCTCCATGGAAAAGACAGAGAGCAAGTGAGAGAGGGAACCGGAGGGAACGGGAGAAGTAGAAGCAACAAGGGGTGCGGGTCCAGTGACCGGTTTTTGGAGACGAGATGGGGTGGCGAGGAGGAGGTCCTGGAGGTGAGGGTCGTCGCTGGTTCCTCCGACGAGCGGCGCGAGGCGGCGGGGTCGAGCTCGGGGAGGCACGGGAGGTGGTGGATGGGTTGGATCGGTGGCTGGCTGTGGTTGGATCGAGGGGAGGCCTCGAGCGCTGGTTGGGTGAGAAGGGGATCTGGGAGGATCCCGAGGAAGACGAGACAGGAGGAGTGGCGGCGGCGGCTAGGACGATGGGACATCTCTCCTCAAATTTAGGGTTGGTCTAGTTTATATAGTAGTTGGATTAGGTTAATTTAGGGGCTAATCCGTCCCTTCGATCGTAATCGAACGGTCCAGAATAAAATAGGCAGGGAGTCCAAATAATAAAACGGATATGTTTTATAGATGTTGGGGGATGATCCAGACCCATCGGTCATGACAGTCCGGGTCGGGTTCGGGGGAGTTTCGGACGCGCGCGCGAGGGGGCTGCGAGCTGGCAAGAGCGGTTAGGTGGTCATGGTCAAGAGGGAAGCGAAAACCTGATTGGTCTTGGAACGGTCAATGGAAGCAAGGGGGAACACGGCAACTACGAACGGGTGCAAGCTTTATGAAAACATGCAGATGCAATGCGCATGATGCTATGGGATGAGATGCATGGCATGAACAAATTGCAAAACAAACGACAAAAACCCAACCACGAAGGAAATATCATATCGCATCTCCGGAAAAGGCAAGAGTTGGAGTTACAATTATGGAAAGTTAGATCCGGGGTGTTACAGGCGAGGTGGAGTTTCTTCCTGTTCCTCCCCACCTCCGCGGGAGGAATCTGCCTCGTCATCATCGAACGACAAGGGTATGACGGCCTTGCGCCGGGGGCCTCTCTTGGCCCCCTGGTCCGCTATCTCAGGCCCCCCATCCTTTCCGGATAGGGCGGCCTCCTCTTCTTCTCCTTCTTCCCCTTCGGGGGAGGAGTCTTCCTCGTCCTCTTTGAATGAGGCTTTTGGCGCAGCCTTCTGCCGGAGACCCTTTCGGGTCCCTAGGGCCTTCTTATCGGCCTTCTTCTCCGGCCCCTTATAGGGCGCCGGGACTAGCATCTTCGTCAGAAGATCATTAGCTGGGCTTTCTGGCAGCGGAGCTGAACAATCAATTCGCCTCGTTGTCTCCACATACTCCTGAACAAATATACACAATCACTTAAGGATTCCCCATAAATACATCAGGAAGAACCAAACCCAGTGGCAGCCTGAGAACTCACCTGGGTATGGTGCCGTGTGTAATGGAGCCCATGGTCCTCGGATATGAGAGGAGGTACTTCGGTGGCCTTGAACAACACCTTCCACGCGTTCTTGTGCTTCATGCCATAGAGCCTCTAGAGCGTCTGGTGTTCGGCCGGGACGAACTCCCACAGATTGAATGCCCGCCTTTGGCATGGCGGAATCCGGGGAATGAGCATGACTTGGATCACGTTGACAAGCTTGATGTTCTTGTCCTTCATGCCCTTGATGCAGTTTATGAGTCCGGTCAGCTCTGTAGATTCGCCCCATAGCAGGCCCTTCTGTTCCCAGGAGGTGAGCCGCGTAGGGGTTCCAGATCGGAACTCGGGGGCCGCCGCCCAGTTAGCGTCGTGCGGCTCGGTGATGTAGAACCACCCCGATTGCCACACCTTCACGGTTTCCGCAAAGGAGCCGTCAAGCCAGGTGACGTTAGGAATTTTGCCCACCATGGCTCCTCCACACTCCACTTGCTGGCCGCTCACGATCTTCGGCTTCACGCAGAAGGTTTGGAGCCACAAGCCGAAATGAGGCTTGATGCGGAGGAAAGCCTCGCACACGATGATGAACGCCGAGATGTTGAGGATGAAGTTCGGGGCTAAATCATGGAAATTTAGCCCGTAGTAGAACATGAGCCCGCGGACGAAGGGGTGGAGTGGAAACCCCAGTCCACAGACGAAGTGGGCAAGAAACACGACCCTCTCGTGGGGTCCTGGGGTTGGAATGACCTGCCCGCCGTCTGGTAGCCGGTGCGCTATGTCTGCGGCCAAGTATCCGGCTGCCCGAAGACTTGCGATGTTCTTCTCCTTCACAGTGGAACCCACCCATTTGCCTCCTACCCCGGACATGTTTAGATGTGCGTAGAAGACTTGAACTAGGGCGCTGGAGCTCGAGGAGGCGAGAGTAGGCAGAGGAGGAAGAAGGCATGGGTAAGTATGGGGAACTCTTATCCCTTTATAGAGGCGATGAAAGCGGTGCGCCTCCCCACTAGCCTGTTGAGAATCGCTTACTTCCCAAGCACCATGATTGATGGCACGGGGGGATTACCCATACCCGTATTGATGAGAATCTCGTGATAAGGGGACATGATCTCTGCTTTGACAAGACGTGTCAAGGAAACCGCCTCGCAATGCGCGCTATGGTTGGTTGTGCAAAAACGGTTCAAATGATCACTACAAGAAATATGTCATCTAGTGACCTTCTGTCAGTGACCCTGGAAGAATTGGTCATAGATCTATGACCATTTCAGACCGATTGGTCAAAAGCTGTTCGGGGGGCTCCAAACCCTAAACTATAACGACCATTTTGGTCAGAAAGGTCGTAATTTCCTTACACGAAATGGTCATAAAGCAGATAGCACATGTCCGCTGCCTTATTTCTAGCTGATCATGACCAATATAGATGGTCATAACCTTGTAAATTGTGGTGGGTTGCTATGACTAGGCGCCACCTCATCAGTTTTTCCTATGTGTCATGTCCATGTGGCAGTTTTTGCCCTAGGTTGTGAAGCAACCTATATTTCTGTCATTCCCAAAATTCCCAAAAAAATCTCATAAATTCTTTGGGTCATATCTTTGTCAAATATGTAAAAAACCTTCCTTGCATAGTTGAAAAAAATAATTCATTTTCCTATTCTGTTCAGAAAAACACTTTGTGAAGGAAGTACCACTTTGGCATGTCCAAATGGTATCCATTTTCTACAGTGCTTTCCTCTACCCAAATAACCATCATCCACCAAATGCCAGCTCAATCCATTCATTATTTTGAGCCCGGCTTCAACATTCGTATTTATGTCTAGTGTGGTACTTTGCAAAGCAAGTACCACCTAGGCTCCTCCTTTTGAGCTGAAAATTTGTGAAGACGGTCTTCTTAGTAATTGATCACCCTCAGCCAAAACTCACACCCATTAGCCATGTGCATTTCCCGTACCTCTAATCAAACACTTGGCTGCTTATTCATGTTTGAGCATCGACCGGCCTCGTCGAGAGAATCTTATGTTGTGATTTTCTTCCTAGCACCTACCTGGGCAGTGCCCAACCCACTAGACATGCCTAGGCAACCCAGAACACATGGCAATGCCACGGTCATGCGGTGATCACGCAGCGGGCATGCGAGTTTACGAGCTCTAGAGTTGGGGCCCTCGACCATCGTCCAAACCTCGATGTATCACCACCAAACCATGTTTTATGATTAAATAGGTACTTATGTAACTAGAAATAAGTTTTGGAAAAAATAAATAGCAAACTATGAGGCAGCTACAGTTCAAATTTGACCCGCTTCCAACTGAATCAACGGGAATTTGTCTTTTTTACCAGAGGTGGATCAAAACTTTTGACACCCAACCATTTTGTCAATTGTGCATTAAATATGGCCTAGTATTTAATAAAATTGAGTTGGTCCAGTTTTGCAACAAATATATGGTAGGTCCTTCATAAAAAAACTCATTTCAGGCACTCAAAAAATGGAAAATGAATTTTCCGTGCAAAGAAAATGAAAACTTCCTTAGGCAACATTGTTTGCCATTCCAAGATGCACCCTTGTGCACAATATGAGATCATTTGAACAAACTATGCCATGAATGTGGCCATAAGATTGATCATTTGGCTTGAAAGCCATGAATCTTCACGCATGATAGCTCATTTCCGAGAACACTTTTTAAAAATAATTTCCGTATTATAGGTTTATTATTTTTCCTGGAAACTTGGTCACATATAATGACACAATGCGAAGGTTTTCCAATTTTTTGAATTTTTTTTTTGAATTTTTTATGCCCGTTTCAAAATGCGGTCAAAACGGCGGGCTTGACCGTTCCTAGCTAGTAGTTGAATCTTGGAAAACTTTTGATGTTTCTCTGATTAAATAGACACTTATGTACCTAGAAATGATTTTTGGAAAAAATAAAGAGCAAACTATGAGCCAGCTGTAGTTCAAATTTGACACGCTTCCTACTGAATCGGCGGGAATTTGTCTTTTTCACCAGAGGTGGATCAAAACTTTTTACACCCAACCATTTGGTCAATTTTGCATTAAATATGTCCTAGTATTTTATAAAATTGATTTGGTCCAATTTTGCAACAAATATATGGTAGGTCCTTCATAAAAAAACTCATTTTAGGCACTCGGAAAATGGAAAATGAATTTTCCGTGCTAAGAAAATGAAGACTTTCTTAGGCAACATTGTTTGCCATTCCAAGATGCATCCCTGTGCACAATATGAGATCATTTGAACAAACTATGCCATGAATGTGGCCATAAGATTTATCATTTGGCTTGAAAACCATGAATCTTCACACATGATAGCTCATTTCTGAGAACACTTTTTTAAAATAATTTCTGTATTACAAGTTTATTATTTTTCCTGGAAACTTGGTCACATATAATGACACAATGCAAAGGTTTTCCAATTTTTTGATTTTTTTTGAATTTTTATGCCCGTTTCAAAATGCGGTCAAAACCGCGGGCATGACCGTTCCTAGCTAGTGGTTGAGTCTTGGAATTTTTTTGGTGTTTCTCTGATTAAATAGATACTTATGTACCTAGAAATGATTTTTGAAAAAAATAAAGAGCAAACTATGAGGCAGTTGTAGTTCAAATTTGACCCGCTTCCTACTGAATCGATGGAAATTTATCTTTTTCATGAGAGGTGGCTCAAAACTTTTGATACCCAACCATTTGGTCAATTGTGCATTAAATATGGCCTAGTATTTTAGAAAATTGATGGAGTCCAATTTTGTAACAAACATTTGGTAGGCCCTTCACAAAAAAACACATTTTGGGTATTCAAAAAATTGAAAATAATTTTTTTGTCCAAAGAATATGAAAAATTTCTTAGGCAACAGTGTTTGCTATTCTAAGATGCACCCTTGTGCACAATATGTGACAATTTGAACAAATTTGATCCACTTCCAGCTGAATTGTCAAAAAAATTTCAATTTGACAAGAGCTGGATATAGAGCTATTGAGACACAAGCATTTGGTCAATTGCACCTAAAATATGATCTAATATTATTGAAAAATAGAGTGGTGCCATTTTGCAACAAATATTGGTAGGTGCTTCAAAAAATATATACCATTTTCGACACACCAAAGGTAGAAAATGTTTTTCTTTGAAAAAAAACTCATTTTTGAGATCAATTTATAAAGATATTTGTGTTATTCCTGGTTTGTTATTTTTCTGAAAAACAAGTCTCACTTGTGACACGATGCTATTGTTCTTATTTTTTTCTAATTCTATGATGTTATAAAATAGCTGACATGATTTAGCATATTATTTAATCGATTACGATTTAGATGGTTATAAAATCATCAAAGTGCGTACTACATTGTGATTGGTGGAACCGTTTGTGGCACAGATCGATGAGATGGCTAACATCCTACCATCTGTTGCTATCAATCCAACGTCCATCCATCCGTCCATGCAAAGAAAAGGAAAAAACCCCACCGCACCAGACCCTACCTCTCTCTCACCTCTCCTCCTTTCCTTCCGCTCGCCGCCTCCCTCTCTCTGTCCCTGATCCAGATCGGCATCTCCCTCACCCCTCGCACGGCGCCCTCCTTCCCTCGCGCTGTCACCGGCGGCGCCCTCCTTCCTTTCTGTCACCGGCGGCACCCTCCTTCCCTTGCGCTGCACCTGAACCTCGCTCCCGCTCCTAGCTCTTCTTCCTCCTCCGCTGCAGCTAGGGTTTCGTCTCCCTGATCCCCAATCCCCGAAGATCGGATCCAGCAGCAGCAGCAGTAGCGAGGGCGGCCGCGGGAGATCCTCTCCAAGGTCAAGCATGTCCAGGCCAAGCCTACTAGCCGCCCTCGCAGGTGACTGCCTCCGTGGTGACGACGACGGCCTTGTCATCCCTGGAGGCCACGGCGCCCCTCAAGGCCGACCTCCGCCATGTGAGTGATCCGTCGATCTTGTCTCTCCAACAGTTCGGTTCTCGCTGCTTCGATTCCTTTGATTCAACAAGATACTGTGTACCACTTCCGTGGTGCGTGCGTGTGAGCTGACTCTTCTTCTGCGTGGTTAGTAGGTGTTCTGGATGCATGCACGAGTTTGACATGGACAAGCCGCCGTTGCTGCAGGAGGTGGAGGATTTCTTCAGTGGCCACAAAATCGAGGACTTTACCTTTAGTAGGGGTAGGCTGGGGAGTGCAGCTCCCATGAATCTCTAGCAGGAAATGTGTGGGATGATGTGTCTATTTGGTTTCCACTAAATTAGTTTGCATAGCTTCTGGTCACCTGATCCAGTAAGGGAGAAGAATTTTAGGTTCAAAATGTTCCCACTTCCTAATAAATGTTTTAGGTGCATAAGCAATTGATGTGATTAGTTGGTGGATTTGCTTTGTCGCTAAGTCTGAATGTGGGAACCTTGTTTTTAGTCAGAATGGCGGTGCCGGGCAAAGCTAGCGGTACGCGGAACACCAGAGAAACCACTAATTGGCCTGTATCAGGAATGGACACATACTGTTCAAGATATTCCCGATTGCAGAGGTTAGCTATGAAATTCTGTTAACTATAAGAGTTACAACAGTTTGGTTCTCGTTATCTCTTATGGCATAGACTTTTCCAGCTTATACCAAAGAGACGTCCCTGTTTGAGATGAAGTTTATATCCAAATAGGACGATTGAGATGTCACTTGAGCTACTAGACAGGCATGATTAGTCTATGCGTGTACTAATTCAGCTACTAGATATAGATAGGAGTGCATCATGCTTACATTGACTAGTCTGTATGCGTACGTACTACTGTATCTGGTTGGTGTTCAAGTCAACTTAGAAGACCAACGTTTTTTCTACCTCAGTCAGGAGTACTATGCCTAGACAGAGCATGGTTTCTCAATCAAGTTTCTTGCTGCACACACTACATTATAAATATATTTATTAACTTGATCTTAGAGCTATTTATGCAACAATATCACAAAACTGACAGTGATGTGAATTTGTTAAGGGAGGTAGCTACTTTTATGTGACCAGAGGCATAAACAGTGCAATTTTAATTTTCCAGTATGTCTTTGGGGTAATAATGTCATGGAAGTCCTTGGTAATACTCATATGAGTGCTTAGTATACTCACATCATGGTCCACACGGTGTCAGTTGTCAACTAGCTGTAACCCATATTAGTGCTTAGTATACTCATGAAAAGGGTTATTTCTCCTCCTGTAGTTCACGGTTTATGCAGCAGCTGTTCTTCTACCAATCTGTTGCTCGATTGTGTTGCTGATTCATATGATATTGGTGTACACTCAATTTGTTTATTTCTTGCTAGTTCTGCTACTAGTTGTTGTGTACTCCTAGTACTACAGGTGGATCAATCTCCCCCTCCCTCTCACCCCCGTCTTTGTCTCTACAGGTAGGACAGGAGGAACATCAACAAGCGATGGGATGAAGCCCGGCCATGGAAACCCACCGCAGCCTTCAAGACCTCGACGGCGGTCGGTGCTATGGTATGAATCCCTCCTCCACTTCAAGACCTCTACGTACGGCGGTCGGCAGCACGCGCGCGCATTGCACTCTTCCTCTTGCTTTGTTCTTGGGCTGATGCTGGCGGCGGTGCAGGGGATCCTGATCAACATGCAGTTCCCGGGTCCGCAGATCAACGCTGTCACCAACGACAACATCGTCATCAACGTCTTCAACAACCTGATTTGATATTGTTCTCAGATCCTGTGGCATCTCTATCCTCTTACAACTCATAACATTTTTTAACTTCTTTTGGCCGTGCTTTCGCTTTCACTATAGATCAGATCAGTGGTGAACAAAAGAAACAAGTGCACAACTAGTATCAGTGGGCTTGTATTTTTCTTGTGTAGCTGCTCCGCACTTGTTGTAGAGCATAGCTTGCATCAGTATTTTTACCTATTTTGACCTCTCATTCTGAAATACATCTAGCAGGTGCGGCTAGTACTCTATTATTCTCCTACATATAGCTATATATGCATCTAAAAGGGCAAGTACTTGGATGACCTTGACAACATCATGCTGATTGTAATAACTTTGCATAAGACACTGTATTCGAAGACTTCTCACAATTTATCATGCAATTCTAAACAATAGCATATGTCTATCTACCCTGCTGGGAATTTTCACTTTATATAAAAATTTGAGAGGCAAATGCTGGGAGTTCCAGTCTTGTCTGATGGCTAGGAACTTAACTCTGCTTCTTGTTGTTGGAGTTTCAGGCTTGTTGCATAGTTCGTAGCTTCAAGTGTACTCTGGCTTCTAGCCACAATGCACTACAAATTATTATAGAATTACAAAGTGTACACAACATTTCACCTTACACATTCTTCTCTTGTGAAATCAAATGCCATGACTGGGCATTCTTTTATCAACTTGCTGTACACTTGCTCTGCTTGAGGCTACTGTATAACTTGTGCCTTTTAACTTGATGTACATATCATGCAATTTTTTACTATATCACATTCACACATGATACTCTTAATATAGAGTTGTTTTCTGAGCTAGTTCTGTTTACTCTTAATATAGGTCTATTTGTCACCAATGCTTGCCTTCTATGCGATAGTAGACCTTGTTCATATTTATTAGCTAAGTTTGCTTGTCCTTGGTATATATATGCATGCCATTTGTGTTTCAGGCTTTCTCTGAAATAAAATAATAGGTCTATTAGTCACCAATACTTGAGTTAATCTAACTCCTTAGCTGCTATGCTATAGTAGGCCTTGTTCATACTTATTAGCAAAGTTTGCTTGTCACAGTGATCCATATACATGCCATTTGTGTTTAACGTTCTCTGAAATGAAATAATAAGATTCACACTCCATGGACCAGGACGAGCACCGAGACCTCCACGGTGATGATGAAGCCTGCACATGGTCGAGCTCGATGGAACAACAGTGCCTCAGTGTGGTGCAGCCGAGTTGGGCCACAACAGTGCATCAGGAACTCTGCATGCTGTTGTCCTTTGTCTCATCATCTTAACTACTACAGTAGTAGGAGTATTTTATATGTTGTTCATTTCTTGGCCACCCAGCATGTTTGTTAATCATCCATCTGCCTCATGTTATATGATCCCTACCCAGTAACTTCATTGTATGCAGACTTGTGGTGTTGGTTTAGTTTAGTCAAATTAATATACTGCTATGCTGCTACTACTATTACTGTCTGCATTTAATCCTGATTACTAGCTTCATCAATAAGTGGCAAACAAAACAATGTTGATTTTCATCTTATCTCTGTGACAACCAATGGAGTTGAATTGCAGCATGCATGTCAAAGCTGGGTTCAATTCTTGGGCAATATATGGTAGTTTCCACTCTTCATGCCCAAGATTAGTATGTTGTAGCTCTCCCTCCTCACTCCATACGTCCAGGTAGTAACTTACCCAACTAGCAGCCCTGCAGCTCGCTGGATCTCGCCCAAACCCCGCTCATCTTGCTGCTTGTGGCAGGGAATACTTTTGTTGAGTATTTTGAGGAATGAAGATCTGATAAGTATGGAGTTAGGATTATCTAATAAAATTTCTGCTATATATATATGCATGAAACTGAGATTGCACTACAAAAAAAAGACACATCCGTGACATTTTGGGCCGAACGAATTTTTTTCCTGTCATACATATGACACTTCTATGATGATAATTGTGACAAAACCCGGTATCATCATAGATGTGGTGGGCTCCTACATCTATGACAAAAAATCATGACAGAAAATGGGCTTTTCGTCCTGGGCGGGCCGGAGACACAGCTGCATGACATTCTTTGGGCCGTCCATGACGGAAAAAACCGTGGTAGAAGCGAGGGGGAGGAAAAATTCGGGGAGTTGCCGGTTACGGTGGGAGGTTGGGGGCCAAGCGATGCGCGTTTCTCTCGTACACGTACATGCGTGTGTGCGAGGCGTTGGCTCTAACTGAACCCGAGCGAGGCATTGGGCTCTAACTGAACCCGAGCGATTGCACTGCAGGCTACGCGTTACTGAACCCGAGCGATCGATCGATGGCTGTTAACTGAACCTGATGGAGCGATTCCTTCTCTAATGCTGCTAACTGAAGCCGATCGATT
>NC_041393.1:587211154-587211818 GCF_002162155.2 Triticum dicoccoides
GAGGTCCATTTCCTCCGTTTTGCGGTACACCACACCCCTCCCGATCAAGAGGACCCCCGTTTCCACCATAGCGCTACAACACAAGTCTGTTTCCTCTATTTTGCGGTATGGCACACCCCTTCCGATCAACAGGACCCCCGTTTCGACCGTAGGAGGTCCGATTCCTCCGTTTTGCGGTACGCCACACCCCTCCCGATCAACATGACCCTGTTCCGAACGTAGGAGGTCCATTTGTGCGGTACGCCAGGCCTCGTTTCCATCGCCTGTTCCGTCCAAGCCCTCCCGATGAACACGACCACACATTCCGTTCCGACACAGCCGGTTGGCTCCCCATGAACACGGCAATGACGCTGTTTCTCCGTTCCGACCCAGCCATGTACGTATGCGCGAGTAGGCGTTCGAGACACTGCCGATATGTACGTATGTGGCCGTATTTTCTTTCTTGCACCCTCGCTGTTGTACGTACATGTACATGCTACATGCGTGCCTCTACATCGACACGTGCACGCCTCTACTACGACACGTGTGTGCCTCTACATGGACCAGTATGTACGTACACTTTCGCGACCAGAATGACAATGCTACGTACGCTTCGACCAGGTGGGTCCCGACTGTCAGGCACCTCCTTGCCTGCGAAGATGTAGCTGGTGGGTCCCAGCAGTCA
>NC_041393.1:587212124-587240300 GCF_002162155.2 Triticum dicoccoides
ACTTCCTTGCGTGTGAAGATGTAGCTGGTGGGTCCCAGAAGTTAGGGGTGAAACGTTTTTTTTCACGAAATACTGGTGGCCCGTCCGGTTGGTCCCTGCTGTCAGGTGGAGGAATAATTATTTTGCGCATAATAAGGAGGCACTTCCTTGCGGCCGCCGTGGACCCAGCTGTCAGCCTCTACACGCACAGTACTCTTCCGATGGAAGTCGGTCGTTGACCACATTAACCACGCCGCGCCGAGAGCACCACGGCGGTGGACAACGACGAGGCCTAGGAAGGGGACGACACAGAGCCGGGGAAGACGCAGCAGTGGATGCCCACGCGAAGAAGAGTACGAGGGCGAGGCTGCTGTCGCCGCAGAATAACAGGGGGTGCAGGTGAGTAGAGGGATGGCCTGGCTAGCGGTGGGAGTAGTAGGGGGCCGTGAGGCCTTCGCGGCATCACCGCCGGCCACGGGAGGCAGGAGCACGCGACACGACCGGCGCTGCTTTGGGCGGCTGGAGCACGAAGACCAAAGGTTGAAGAAGCACTACGGCCGTTGGATGGACATCGTACAGTCATTGGAGCTAGAGTCATTCATATTGACTAAATTGACAAAGCCCTCCGCCCCCGTAAACTTAGTAGGCCCATAAGTCAGCCTCCCACCAAGGTGAGTCCCAGCTAGCAGGGGGAGTATTCATTTTTTTGTGCGTAATAAGGAGGCATTTCCGATGGGTCCAAGCTGACAGCAGGGGGATTTTCGCGAAATACAGAGACCCTTCCGGTGGGTCCCAGCTATTAGGTGGAGGAATCATTATTTTGCGCGTAATAAGGAGGCATTTTCCTGTGTGGGCCCCTACTATCAGCCTGTTCCGATGGCTGTTGTTTGTTGACCATGTTGACCTTGCTGCGCCGAGAGCACAAACGCGGTGGACGAAGGCGGGGCCCAGGAAGAGAACCACCCAGAGCCGGCGAAGCCACCGCAGCGGATTCCCACGCTGAGGGGAGAACAAGAGCTAACTGGTCGGCTGCGGGGTGAGGCTGACATGGCCGGAAAATAACAGGATGTGTGGGTGGTTAGAGGGATGGCCTGGCGGCAGCACAGCCAGCCACGGGAGGAGGGAGCAGGCAGTCCCGCCGGCGCTGGTTTGGGCGGCTGGAGCAGGAAGATCAGAGATTGAAGAAGCACGGAGGCCGTTGGATGGACATGCAAGAGTCACTGCTGTGTGTTGACTAAGTTGACAAAGCCTTGCGTACGCGTCAAAATGTTTTTTAGGACAGCGTCATCGTCAACCTAGTAGGCCCAGAAGTCAGCCTCCAAATCTGTGGAAAACAGCATACAACCCATTAGCCATTATTTTCAATAATTTACAGCCCATTTGCTAATTCTTAAGGATATTTGAAGCCCATATTCTTTTTATTAGCATGGCAGACCATATATTCTGGGCACTGCTAAAAAATTCAACGAAATTTTGCATATTTCGGTGGGGTCTGAACTCTTTTAATCATGAAATTTTGAGTCACGTTAAAAATAGTTTTCAAAAAATTATATCAAAATAAAATTAAGAAAACAATTGTCCGCAAAAAAATGAATGAAATTTAGAATCTTAACTAGCAAGATACCCGTTCGTTGCACGGAACATGAAGATGCATTTGTATGAGTAGTTTATCTTGTGGGTGAAAAGATGATATTTTAATGTAATTGGCAGTTGGCTTTGGTTTTTATAAGAGTAGAGTGTAGAGAAATCCTGAAAAAATGATATTTTAATGCAATTGCCGGTTGGATTTGGTTTAAAAATTTACAGCCCATTTCTTACAACTTATAGCTCCTTTTCTGGGGAAGCCCATTTCTTATCGCTCCTCATCTTGAAAGATTTGCAGCCCAGCAGGGCTGAGAAAAGCAAGTAGGCCTCGGTTTTGGTATTCTCCAAAAAAAATAACTGGGCTAGCCAATTTCAGAAAGAAAAAAATATCAACTAGGCTTGTCATGTGCTTAATAAAAGCGTAAGCGTGGGCTAGACGGGCCACAGCCCCCGCACAACACGCAGATGAGCTCCGTCTATGAAACTGAAAAACAACTGGGCAAGCTGCTGAGTCCCTGGTGTTATCCGCTCATTGTGTAATTTTCTCGTTTATTGACTACATTGACAATGGTGTGGAACCTAGTTGTCAAACTATTAGGAGGAAGTTTTGTTTTGGCTTGTAATAACGAGGACCTGCTTGTGAAATGCAATGACCCTGGTGGGTCCCTACTGTCAGCTTCTCCACGTACAGTCATCTCCTGATTCCTCTTGATTGTTGACCATGTTGACAACACCAGACGGAGGTGAGCACAGCGAGCTAACCAAGGCGGAGAACGACGGCAAGGCCTCAGACGGGAACGAACAGCAGCCATGGAAGATGCGGCAGTGTAGTGGCAGGTGGAGGGGAGTACGAGGGCAACAACATGCAAGTCAAGCATACAATGGTATAAAAAGGACAAGGATTAATTGTTCATCAAATTTTTAGACAAAACCCAGGTTGAACATGATAGTAACATCTAACCCAACCACTCTTTTTTGCAGTCACAAACAAATGGATCGGTCTGATCCATAAAATCAACAACCTGTGCAAAAAAGATTTTTAGGATGTCTACAACTTGTTGTAAATAGAAGCTGGGCACGTTTAGAAGCCCATTTGTCCACCTGAAACTTCTTTTTTTGCTGTTCAACATGTTCGTCCGTGAGAAATCTCTTGCTGTAAAAATTAAGCCTCATGGACAATAGTAACCTCGCATTCAAGAGGAAGAATGTGACAAAGCTTCTGTTTGCCTAGTTGGATGCATATCGTCCCATCGTTATTGTCCTCAAACGAATGTCATGAGAACTGAGAAAATCCTTGTGCTTATTACGCCAACGATTGGTTATATGTTTTTCTTCATGTGGTTCTGCCTAAGTAGACATGAAGATTGAAAATAGTCAACGTCCGAAAAAAGAGTATGTCGAAAGAACGACAGCTGAACAATTAATTCTAGTACAATATATACGGGCTTTCAATGTGGATGAAATCATCACCTCTATGTATAAATTCTCCAGAGATCGAAAGCATCGCAGCAAGCCAATAATTATGTCCAGATCAAAACTATACATTCTGATATATATGATCTTGACAGAATCCAGCAACATTGATAGGCTATCAATGGACGAACTCTTCATTGAGCATATAACATAATATTAGTACCCAAAGTGTACTCCAAGATGATATAAAACTTATGCGCACAAATGAAAAATGCAGCATATGATTACAAATGTGTAGATGATAATATACAGTACCTGAAAAGGTGAGGAGCCAAACACCAACTCCGTGTGATTATTAAACGGGTCATGAATTACACCCAAGGTCTCCAGTTTGGGCGCAGAGACGACAGTTATTTCTGAAGGTGTATAACAATTATCAAGGAGCAACCTTTCAAGTGAAGGGGCATCTTCGATGATGAGCTGCTGTCCTTCAAAAAAATTTCCAATGCTTTTAAGGTGAGGCGACTTTATTTGGAGACAACTGATACTGATTTCTATTCCCAAAACAATCAGCAAGCGCTCCAGGGCAGGGCAACTGGAGTGGATGATGCTGTGCAGTGAGGCCTCCGACAGATAAACCACCACAAGAGAAAGTTTTTTAGCAGTGGGAGTGGAAGCATTTGTACCAGATCATATGGTAGATGGCGCCGGGCGAAGGTGGCGGTGTGGAGAGAGGAGGAAAACCGTGAGATGGACAACGATGGTGTGGGCACGAATTCTTGGTATGTTCGTGGTATGAAACTTTCGTGGTAATGGTAGAACTCAAACTGCTAGAGTTTTGTGAATTTAGGGGATGTCAGCCAAGCGTCCACCTTGCCGGGTATGGACAACAGGTAGCTTGTCGGGATGCAGAGGCATTGAACGGGGCCCTGCTGGTGAGAAGAGAAGATGGCTCTGATGAGATCAAATTCAGGAAGGACAGATATCTGACGATAGTCGAGATTGAGGGGCGCGGTGCGCCATAGAAGGCGCCACCGAGTTGAGAGGACTTGTGTGCGGCAACAATCCTTGGTGGGAAGAAGTGAGATGATCTCCTCAAGGATGATGTCCGGGAGATCGCTGATGCGGTCCACCGGAGATTCTACCGGTTCCTCAGATTCGGGTGGGGGGGGGCTCACTGCTTCTCTCCGCGCTACTGGGTGCGGGATCTACAACCGGCGTCGTCGCTGGCGGGAACCTCATCTTCTTGGCGACGGGGCCAGCCGACTCCATTTTCCTTGTGTGCGTCGCGCCGACCTCAGGGGTTTGAGTAGAGTAGCCAGAGACGAGCCTAGTGGCAGTGCGAGTGGGGAAGAAGGAGGGCTGGGGATTTCTGTAGGGGTGGAAGAAGAGGAGCAGACGTTTTCTGTAGAGTGAGGAAGAAGGTGAGCGGAGTATTCTGGACGAGTGAGGAAGATCGGGGAGCGTGGGGAATTGGGTGGGGAGATGGAAGCGGGAAAGCGAGCTGTTCGTGTTTATATGGCCCGCTGCACTAACTAGTCGCTTTTTCCCAAGAACCACTCTCTTCTTTTGCGTTGCTGCATGACTAGCCATGCATGCAGGATGCATGTGCCCGCCGGCCACTGCATGCGCCTGGTTTGTTACTAGGCCTATTTAATACGGTGGTTATGGAGTAAATTAAGGATATTTATTTTCTCTGTGTCCATCCACCAAATTAGAGGATGCGGTACTAGATCCAGACACTGATGACCCACAAGTGTAGGGGATCTATCATAGTCCTTTCGATAAGTAAGAGTGTCGAACCCAACGAGGAGCAGAAGGAAATGATAAGCGGTTTTCAGTAAGGTTTTCTCTGCAAGCACTGAAATAGTAGGTGATAGATAGTTTTGTGATAAGATAAATAGTAATGAGCAAAAGTAAATAAAGTAAATAAAGTGCAGTAAGGTGGCCCAATCCTTTATGTAGCAAAGGATAAGCCTGGACAAATTCTAATAATGAGCAACGTGCTCCCGAGGACACATTGGGAATTATCGTCAAGCTAGTTTTCATCACGCTCATATGATTCGCGTTCGGTACTTTGATAATTTGATATGTGGGTGGACCGACACTTGGGTAATGCACTAACTTGGACAAGAATCCCACTTATGATTAACCCCTATTGCAAGCGTCCGCAACTACAAGGAGTATTAAGGTAAACGTAACCACAACATTAAACATATGGGTCCATATCAACCCCTAACGAAGCAACGCACAACTAGGGTTTAAGCTTCTGTCACTCTACAAACCCATCATCTACTTATTACTTCCCTATGCTTCCTCTAGGCCTAAATAATGGTGAAGTGTCATGTAGTCGACGTTCACATTACACCACTAGAGGAGAGACAACATACATCTCATCAAAATATCGAACGAATACCAAATTCACATGACTACTAATAGCAAGACTTCACCCATGTCCTTAGGAACAAAAGTAACTACTCACAAAGCATATTCATGTTCATAATCAGAGGTGTAATAATATGCAGTAAGGATCTGATCATATGATCTTCCACCAAGTAAACCAATAAGTATCAACTACAAGGAGTAATCAACACTACTAGCAACCCACAGGTACCAGTTTGTGGTTTTGGATACAAGATTGGATACAAGAGATGAACTAGGGTTTGAGAGGAGATGGTGCTGGTGAAGATGTTGATGGAGATTGACCCCCTCCCGATGAGAGGATCGTTGGTGATGACGTTGGTGATGATTTCCCCCTCCCTGAGGGAAGTGTCCCCGGCGGAACAGCTCTGCCAGAGCCCTAGATTGATTCCGCCAAGGTTCCGCCTCGTGGCGGCGGAGTTTCGTCTCGTAAGCTTGCCCACGAATTTTTCCAGGACAAAACCCTTCATATAGCAGAAGATGGACGCCGGAGGCCCACCAGGGAGCCCAGGAGATAGGGGGGCGCGCCCCTAGGGGGGGCTGTCTCCTGGACAGGGTGTGGCCCCCCTGTCCTATTTCTTTTGCTCATAATTCCTTAATAAATCCAAAAAGTTGTTTCCTCGAGTCTCAGGTCTTTTGGAGTTGTGCAGAATAGGTTTCCAATGTTTGCTCCTTTTCCAGCCAGAATTCCAGCTGCCGACATTCCCCCTCTTCATGGTAAACCTTGTAAAATAAGAGAGAATAGCCATAAGTATTGAGATATAATGTGTAATAATAGCCAATAATGCAATAAATATTGATATAAAAGCATGATGCAAAATGGACGTATCAACTCCCCCAAGCTTAGACCTCGCTTGTCCTCAAGTGGAAATCGAAATCGAAAAATATGTCCACATGTTTAGAGATAGAGGTGTCGATAAAAATAAAATACGGACATGAGGGCATCATGATCATTCTAATAACAGCAACATATACGGATTTTGTCATATGATTTCCTATGTTCAAGTAATAAGCAATTCACAATGTCAAGTATGGTTCAAAAACTTCATTGGGAACTAACAAACTATAATCTCAGTCATTGCAGCAATTGCAATTTATCGTAACATCAGAAAGAGTCAATAATAGAGCTTCTCAGCAAGCTCACATACTCAACTATCTCGTAGTCTCCCATAATTGTTAACACTCACGCAATACTTGTGGTTATAGAGTTTCAGCCGGACACTGCGAAAGATAGGGGCTTATTGTGTTGCCTCCCAACGTATTCACCTTTAGGTGATGTCAACAATAATAGCCTATGCCAACTTACATCCAGTCGGATATATATATTATGATCTTTCAAACACAAAGAGCTTGCCAAAGGATAAAATGAAAAAGGGAAAGGTGAGGATCACCTTGACTCAAGTATTAAAGTAAAACATAAAGTAAAAGATAGGCCCTTCGCAGAGGGAAGCAGAGGTTGTCATGCGCTTTCAGGGTTGGATACACAAAATCTTAGTGCAAAAGAACGTCACTTTATATTGCCCATGGTATGTGGACCTTTATTATGCAATCTGTCGCTTTTATTACTTCCACAACAAGTTCGTACAAATCTTATTTTCTCTGCACTAATAAGTCATGCATATTTAGAGAGCAATTTTTATTGCTTGCACCGATGACAACTTACTTGAAGGATCTTACTCAATCCATAGGTAGGTATGGTGGACTCTCATGACAAAATTGGGTTTAAGGATATTTGGAAGCACAAGTAGTATCTCTACTTGGTGCAAGGATTTTTGGCTAGCATGAGGGGGAAAGGCAAGCTCAGCATGTTTAGAAGGTCACTAACAATATACTTTAACTGAGACGTCGGAAAACATAAACCATTACGTTGTCTTCCTTGTCCAATGTCAACTCTTTTAGCATGTCATACTTAATGAGTGCTTCACAATCATAAAAGATGTCCAAGATAATATATCCATATGTGAACCCCTCTTTCCTTATTACTTCCTATTAATTGCAACGATGACCAAGGCTACGTTCATCAACTCTCAACAATTTTTATGCCTCATACTTTCTATGTGTGAAGTTATCACTATCCATAAGATCAATATGAACTCTTTTGTTCTTTCTACTTTCTCAAGATCATAGCAACATAACAAAGTCCTTGACTCAACACTAATCTTTATTATAGGTAGCACACAGACTCGCTTACATAAAGAGATCACAATGAAAAACTCAAAACTACTTGATATCAAAACTTCGAACTAATAGATCAAGATACTACTAAAAGGATCGAACTAAATAAAGCGGTAAAGATAGGAGTGTGATGGTGATACGATACCGGGGCACCTCCCCCAAGCTTGGCAGTTGCCAAGGGGAGTGCCCATACCCATGTGATTATTTCTTCGGAGGTGATGAAGTAGGAAGTGTTGATGGAGTAGGCTTGTCATCCATCTTCCAAGGCATCGGCTCTCCATCATAAAAGGATGATCGAGTCTCTGGGATCCTTAAATCTGCAGCCAAACTCATTCGCTTGAATCTATATTCATACTCACAGTTTTGGTTTTGCAGGTCATAAATCTGGGCTTGGAGGTGCTCGATTTTCTCTTGAAGCTTGAAGATGGTCTCCTCAATGACTTTAGCATCCAACTTGTGGTTGTTGGTGAACTCCGCGATCATCATCTGGTTGGCGTTGAGTCCACGCTCCACCATCCCTTGACACTTGAATACTTCTTGTTCCATGGCTTCGAGCTTTGTCTCCATGCTCCCGGTACGCCTTGGTCCTTCCACATCGCGGATGTGCAACACCCCCTCACGCATCTCAATGGTTTGAGGGTGATGCAGCACCTCCGCAAGATAGGGGTTGATAACCCTCTCGAAAAACTTGTCCTTGGGAGCGCTTGAAGACGACATGATGCTCTAGATCTGAAACAGAAACAGCTCGAAACGAAAACAGAGAATATTTGTGTGATACAGTGGTCAAAACCTTCGGGAGTATATATAATGAATTTTTACCGACCAAAATACGTAACATACAAGAAAACGGAGTCCGGGAGGCACACGAGGTGCCCACGAGGGGGGCGCCCTCCTCTCTCGTGGGAGCCTTGTGTCCCTTTCGGACTACTTCTTTCTTCCTAAAATCCTTAAATAATCCAAAACTGATGAAAATTGCCATTAGAGTTGTTTTGGAGTCGGTTTACTTACCGTACCACGTACCTATGCCTTTTCGGAGTCTGGAACATTCTGGAAAGTGTCTCTTATGTATTCCTCAGGGGTTATGGTTTCAATAATATTAGTTTCAACATTGATACGATTACCTGAAATATAATGTTTAATTCTTTGACCGTTTACCACCCTCGGATTTGTGCCTTCAAAGTTGTTGATTTTTATAGCACCAGAACGATAGACCTCCTCGATAACGTAGGGACCTTCCCATTTTGAGAGAAGTTTTCCTGCAAAAAATCTTAAACGAGAGTTGAACAACAACACATAATCTCCTACGTTAAACTCACGCTTTTGTATCCTCTTATCATGCCAGCGTTTGACTTTTTCTTTGAAAAGCTTAGCATTCTCATATGCTTGGGTTCTCCACTCATCAAGTGAGCTAATATCAAATAACCTTTTCTCACCGGCAAGTTTCAAGTAATAATTAAGCTCTTTAATAGCCCAATATGCTTTATGTTCAAGTTCAAGAGGTAAATGACATGCTTTTCCATAAACCATCTTATATGGAGACATACCCATAGGATTTTTGTATGCAGTTCTATAGGCCCATAATGCATCATCAAGTTTTTTGGACCAATTCTTTCTAGATCTATTTAGAGTATTTTGCAAAATTAATTTGAGCTCTCTATTGCTCAACTCTACTTGACCACTAGACTGTGGGTGATAAGGAGATGCAATTATATGATTGACATCATACTTAGCAAGCATCTTACAAAAAGCACCATGAATGAAGTGTGAACCACCATCAGTCATAAGATATCTAGGGACTCCAAACCTCGGAAAAATAACTTCTTTAAGCATTTTAATAGAAGTGTTATGATCAGAAGTACTAGCTGGAATAGCTTCTACCCACTTAGTAACGTAATCAACAGCAACTAAAATATGTGTATAACCATTGGAGGCAAGAAAAGGTCCCATATAATCAAAGCCCCAAACATCAAACGGTTCAATAACAAGAGAATAAATCGTAGGCATTTCTTGACATCTACTGATGTTACCTATTCTTTGACATTCATCACAAGATACGACAAACTTACGAGCATCTTTGAAAAGAGTAGGCCAATAAAAACCAGATTGTAGTACCTTGTGTGCAGTTCTATCTCCAGCGTGGTGTCCTCCATAGGATTCAGAGTGACACTTGCGTAGGATTTGTTCCTGTTCATGCTCAGGCACACAACGTCTAATAATACCATCTACTCCTTCTTTATAAAGGTGTGGATCATCCCAGAAGTAATGTCTTAAATCATAAAAGAACTTTTTCTTTTGCTGGTATGTGAAACTAGGCGGTATGTATTTAGCAACAATGTAATTAGCATAGTAAGCATACCAAGGAGCAGTACGAGAAGCATTGACAACTGCTAATTGTTCATCAGGAAAACTATCATTAATAGGCAGTGGGTCATCAAGAACATTCTCTAGCCTAGACAAGTTGTCTGCAACGGGGTTCTCAGCTCCCTTTCTATCAATAATATGCAAGTCAAATTCTTGGAGCAAGAGAACCCATCTAATGAGTCTAGGCTTAGCATCTTTCTTTTTCCATAAGATATTTAATAGCAGCATGATCAGTGTGAATAGTAACTTTGGAATCAACAATATAAGGTCTAAACTTATCACATGCAAACACAACTGCTAAGAATTCTTTTTTAGTGGTAGCATAATTTCTCTGGGCAGTATCAAGAGTCTTACTAGCATAATGGATAACATTTAATTTCTTATCGACTCTTTTCCCTAGAACAACACCTACAGCATAATCACTAGCATCACACATAATTTCAAAAGGTAAATTCCAATCAGGTGGCTGAACAATAGGTGCTGTGATCAAAGCTTTCTTAAGTGTTTCAAATGCTTCTACACAATCATCATCAAAGACAAAAGGAATATCTTTTTGCAATAAATTAGTCAGAGGCCTAGAGATTTTAGAAAAGTCCTTAATGAACCTCCTATAAAAACCTGCATGACCAAGGAAACTTCTTATACCTTTTATGTCCTTGGGACATGTCATCTTTTCAATAGCATCAACTTTGGCTTTATCAATTTCAATACCCCTCTCGGAGATCTTGTGCCCCAAGACAATGCCTTCATTAACCATAAAGTGACACTTTTCCCAATTCAGGACGAGACTAGTGTCTTCGCATCTCTACAAAACTCGATCAAGGTTGCTCAAACAATCATCAAAAGAGGATCCATAGACGGAGAAGTCATCCATGAATACCTCACAAATATTTTCACAAAAATCAGAAAATATAGCCATCATGCATCTTTGAAAGGTAGCAGGTGCATTACATAAACCAAAAGGCATACGTCTATAAGCAAAAGTACCAAAAGGGCAAGTAAAAGTAGTTTTAGATTGATCCCCCGCTGATACAGGTATCTGAGAGAAGCCAGAATAACCATCTAGAAAGCAAAAATGTGTGTGTTTGGATAACCTTTCTAGCATTTGATCAATAAAAGGTAAAGGGTAATGATCTTTCTTAGTAGCTTTATTTAACTTGCAGAAATCAATTACCATCCTATAGCTTGTAATAATTCTTTGCGGGATCAATTGATCTTTATGATTAGGGACAACGGTAATACCTCCCTTTTTAGGGACACAATGGACAGGGCTTACCCATTCACTATCAGCAACGGGATAAATAATACCTGCCTCAAGGAGTTTTAGTATCTCCTTTCTCACCACTTCCTTCATTTTGGGATTTAATCGTCTTTGAGGATTTCTAACAGGTTTGGCATCTTTCTCCACTGAAATTTAATGTTGACGTAATGTGGGACTAATGCCCTTGAGATCATCCGGGGTATATCCAATAGCAGCTCGGTGCTTCTTCAGAGTTTTCAATAATCTTTCTTCTTCTTTCTCTGAAAGGTTAGCACTAATAATAACATGATATATTTCTTTTTCATCAAGATAAGCATACTTAAGATTATCAGGTAATGGTTTGAGTTCAAACACGGGATCACCCTTGGGTGGAGGGGGATCCCCAAGAATTTCAACGGGAAGATTATGTTTTAGCATAGGTTCTTGTTTAAGGAACACTTCATCTATTTCTTCCCTTTCCTTCATAAACATATCGTTTTTATGGTCTAGCAAATATTGTTCTAACGGATCCGTTGGAGGAACAACAATGGAAGCAAGACCAATAATCTCATCCTTACTAGATGGTTCCTTTTCACGATGTTGTCTACTAAACTTAGCGAAATTAAACTCATGAGACATATCATCTAAGCCAACAGTGACAATATTCTTTTCACAATCAATTTTAGCACTAGCAGTGTTCAAGAAGGGTCTACCAAAAATAATGGGACAAAAATCATCTTGTGGGGAACCGAGAACAAGAAAATTAGCAGGGTATTTAATCTTCCCACGCAAGACTTCAACATCTCTAACAATCCCAATAGGTTTAATGGTGTCCCTATTAGCAAGCTTAATAGTAACATCAATATCTTCTAATTCAATTGGTGCAATATCATGCATAATTTCTTTATAAAGATCATAAGGTATCACATTAGCACTAGCACCCATATCACATAAGCTATGATAACAATGATCTCCAATTTTAACAGAAATAACAGGCGTGCCTACAACAGGTCTACGTGTCTTAGTATCGGGTCTAGCAATATTAGCAGTTTCACCCAAGAAAGAGATAACATGCCCATCTAAGTCCTCATCCAAGAGATCTTTAATCATAGCAATACCAGGTTCAACATTAATTTGCTCAGGAGGTGTATAGGTCCTAGTATTACTCTTATGAACAACAGTCGAAGCTTTAACATGATCTTTTATCCTAACAGGAAAAGGAGGGTATTCAACATAAGCAATATGAATAATAGGATGACTATATGTAATAGTCTTCTCTTCGACTGTAATAGGTGCAACTACTTTCACTTCAACAGGAGGATTATATTTAAACCACTTCTCTTTAGGGAGATCAACGTGAGCAGCAAAAGTTTCACAAAAAGTAGCTACTATCTCAGAGTCAAGTCCATACTTAGAGCTAAATCCACGGAAAGCATCGATGTCCATAAAACATTTAACACAATCAAACTTAGGTGTCATACCTGACTCCTTGCCATCATCGGAACCCCAATCTTCAGCGTTGCGTTTAATTCTTTCCAATAAGTCCCATTTGAAATCAATAGTCTTCAGCATATAGGAACCAGCATAGGAGGTATCGAGAAAGTTGCGATTATCAAGAGAAAGCCGAGCATAAAAATTCTGAATAATCATTTCTCGAGAGAGCTCATGATTGGGGCATGAATATAACATTGACTTAAGCCTCCCCCAAGCTTGAGCGATGCTTTCTCCTTCGCGAGGCCAGAAATTATATATGTAATTACGATCACGATGAACAAGATGCATAGGATTGAACTTCTGGTGAAATTCCAATTTCAATCGCTTATAATTCCAAGATCTCGTATCATCACATAGCCTATACCATGTCATTGCATCTACCTTCAAATATAAAGGGAAGACCTTCCTTTTGACAACATCATCGGGAATACCTGCAAGCTTAAATAATCCACAAACTTCATCCAAAAAGATAAGGTGTAAGTCGGGATGCAATGTTCCGTCTCCTGCAAAAGGATTAGCTAGCAGTTTTTCTACCATACCCGAAGGAATCTCAAAGTGAACATTTTCATAAGGTTCAGTAGGTTGAGGAGCATTTCTTTCCTCTTCTGGTTGGGGTGAAGATACCCCAAAGAAGCCACTCAAAGGACTAGTTTCCATAGTGACAAGTAATAGAAAATTTTAGCACACAATATAAATGTTTCCTTACCAAGTTCCACTCACCAAGAGCGCTACGCTCCCCGGCAACGGCGCCAGAAAAGAGTCTTGATGACCCAAAAGTGTAGGGGATCTATCGTAGTCCTTTCGATAAGTAAGAGTGTCGAACCCAACGAGGATCAGAAGGAAATGATAAACGGTTTTCAGTAAGGTTTTCTCTGCAAGCACTGAAATAATAGGTGATAGATAGTTTTGTGATAAGATAAATAGTAACAAGCAAAAGTAAATAAAGTAAATAAAGTGCAGCAAGGTGGCCCAATCCTTTATGTAGCAAAGGATAAGCCTAGACAAATTCTAATGATGAGGAAGGAGCTCCCGAGGACACATTGGGAATTATCGTCAAGCTAGTTTTCATCACGCTCATATGATTCACGTTCGGTACTTTGATAATTTGATATGTTGGTGGATCGGCACTTGGGTACTGCCATAACTTGGACAAGCATCCCACTTATGATTCATCCCTATTGCAAGCGTCCGCAACTACGAAAAGGAGTATTAAGGTAAACGTAACCACAACATTAAACATATGGGTCCATATCAACCCCTAACGAAGCAATGCATAAACTAGGGTTTAAGCTTCTGTCACTCTAGCAACGCATCATCTACTTATTACTTCCCTATGCCTTCCTCTAGGCCCAAATAATGGTGAAGTGTCATGTAGTCGACGTTCACATAACACCACTAGAGGAGAGACAACATACATCTCATCAAAATATCGAACGAATACCAAATTCACATGACTACTAATAGCAAGACTTCACCCATGTCCTCGGGAACAAACGTAACTACTCACAAAGCATATTCATGTTCATAATTAGAGGTGTAATAATATGCATTAAGGATATGATCATATGATCTTCCACCAAGTAAACCAATAAGTATCAATTACAAGGAGTAATCAACACTACTAGCAGCCCACACGTACCAATTTGTGGTTTTGGATACAAGATTGGATACAAGAGATGAACTAGGGTTTGAGAGGAGATGGTGCTGGTGAATATGTTGATGGAGATTGACCCCCTCCCGATGAGAGGATCGTTGGTGATGACGTTGGTGATGATTTCCCCCTCCCGGAGGGAAGTGTCCCCGGCAGAACAGCTCTGCCAGAGCCCTAGATTGATTACGCCAAGGTTCCGCCTTGTGGCGGCGGGTTTCGTCTCGTAAGCTTGCCCACGAATTTTTCCAGGACAAAACCCTTCATATAGCAGAAGATGGACGCCGGAGGCCCACCAGGGAGCCCAGGAGATAGGGGGGCGCGCCCCTAGGGGGGGCCTGTCTCCTGGACAGGGTGTGGCCCCCCTGGCCTATTTCTTTTGCTCATAATTCCTTAATAAATCCAAAAAGTTGTTTCCTCGAGTATCAGGTCTTTTGGAGTTGTGCAGAATAGGTTTCCAATGTTTGCTCCTTTTCCAGCCAGAATTCCAGCTGCCGGCATTCCTCCTCTTCATGGTAAACCTTGTAAAATAAGAGAGAATATCCATAAGTATTGAGATATAATGTGTAATAACAGCCCATAATGTAATAAATATTGATATAAAAGCATGATGCAAAATGGACGTATCAGACACTCACATTAAACTAACATTCAGAAGAACAAAAGTTTAGCATGTCTATGCATCTCAATGATTCACCATACTATAACCAATATACAAAACTGTGAGAAGGTGTGGAAATAAAGAAAATCGGTCGATGCTTCTCTGAGCAAAGGGCCTCCCTGCGCATGCATTAATTTCCTGGGCATGCTTGTTTCTTCTCAATGTTGCGAGCACTTTGAGCATGTTGGCAACTCCACAGCTAGCTAGCTGCCTCATCTTGCAATTGATGCTGACACATTTGCAGCAAACACATGAGGCAATAGAGATGACTCAACTTGGGTCCATATTGTGCAGTTCCCCTGATATCATATTCATTGTCCTGAATCTGAAAAGATAGGAAAATAGTAGCTATACTTAAACGGTGTTGCAAAACAGTAGCACATATCAATAGCTCGGCATGACAAAACACGATCATCTGGACGAAGGGGATAGTGACCTGCCTGAGGAAGATTACATATAATTTCATAAGTCCTTGGTTGATTTCCACCTTCGGCTGCACTGCTTGTTTGCTCCTCCACACATGACAGGATCTTTCCGCACTGCATTCAGCAAGTCAACGTACGAATAAGCTAATTTCAACTTGCGCTGGTCATTGTACCTAGTTACGAATGTAGGAAAACCTGGAGCACCATGAGGTTAGCTGACAGCAGGTAGATGCAGCCATATAAATTTTGTGCGGTGCTACCAAAATTGAGGTTTGTATCCCTTCCCGTTTTGAGAATTCTTCTTGAAGTTGGTAGAATGTGACGGCTTGTTCTTTGCATCAAACTTGCCTTTCCCCTGAGATTTGTTCTTCTTTTTTTGGGGCTGGTTGGGCTGGAAGTTCTTCTCGTGTACCATGTGGGCACTAGAAGCCCCCTCGGCGACCCGAGCACGTGTGTCTTTTGCTCTCGCCTTCTCCTCAAAATCAAGAGTGCTAATGAGATCCAAAACAGAAAACTCTTGTCTCTTGTTTTTCAGAGAAGTAGCAAAATCGTTCCACGAAGGTGGAAGCTTGGCAATGATGGTCCCAGCAAAAAAATTGTCCGGCAACACACACTTAAAGTGCTCAAGTTCCTTAGAGAGTGACTGTATCTCATGAGTCTGCTCAACAACAGAGCGCTCATCAGTCATCTTGTAGTCACAAAATTGCTCCATGACGTACAACTCGTTGCCAGCGCCCGAGGGCCCAAACGTGGCCTCGAGCGCAGCCCACATTTCTTTGCCGCTGTCAAACAACATATACGAATCCACAATGGAATCGTCAAGAACACTCAGCAGGGCGGCTTTGAAGAGGGTATCCATGTTCTGAAAAGCTTCCTGCTGTGTAGGATTAAGATCGCCCTCAGGCTTACCCTTAGTGGCGTCATAGCAGTACATGTCTGAAACCAATATACTGCTCTTGTGCGCCACCTTTTATATTGTACCCCCTTAAAAGTAGGCGGCTTCAAAAGCGTAGCAAAACCACTCGGAGTAAATTGCCTGTGACCAGGTTTTTGGATTGGATTGTTGAATATATGAGCAATTTAGTATGAGATTTAATCCGAATCAGCAGTAAATAGATCATGACGACAATTACAAACATCAAAGTAATGATGCGGACTAAACCAGGAGGACAGAATTGTTGGGGAACGTTGCATAAAATAAAAATTTTCCTACGTTCACCAAGATCAATCTATGAGTTCATCTAGCAACGAGAGAGAGGAGTGCATCTACATACCCTTGTAGATCGAGCGGAAGCGTTCAAGAGAACGGGGTTGACGGAGTCGTACTCGTCGTGATCCAAATTACCGGAGATCCTAGCGCCGAACGGACGGCACCTCCGCGTTCAACACACGTACGGTCAGCGTGACGTCTCCTCCTTCTTGATCCAGCAAGGGGGAAGGAGAGGTTGATGAAGATCCAGCAGCACGACAGCGTGGTGGTGGATGCAGCAGGGATCCGACAGGGCTTCGCCAAGCGACTATGGGAGGGAGAGGTGTAGCAAGGGGGGAAGGGAGGCGCCAGGTGTCAGGGTGCGGCTGCACTCCCATCCCCCCTCTTTATATAGGGACCCCAGGGGGGGTGCCGGCCCTAGGAGATGAGATCTCCTAGGGGGGGCGGCGGCCAAGGGGGGGAAACTTGCCCCCCAAGGCAAGTGGAGGCGCCCCCTCCCCTAGGGTTCCCAACCCTAGGCGCAAAGGGGGGCCCGGGGGGAGGGGGGCACAAGCCCACCAGGGGCTGGTTCCCCTCCCACTTCAGCCCATGGGGCCCTCCGGGATGAATGGAACCCCGAAACTTTCCCGATGGCCGAAACTCGACTTCCCATATATAATTCTTTACCTCCGGACCATTCCGGAACTCCTCGTGACGTCCGGGATCTCATCCGGGACTCTGAACAACTTTCGGTTTGCTGCATACTAATATCTTTTACAACCCTAGCGTCACCGAACCTTAAGTGTGTAGACCCTACGGGATCGGGAGACATGTAGACATGACCGAGACGGCTCTCCGGTCAATAACCAACAGCGGGATCTGGATACCCATGTTGGCTCGCACATGCTCCTCAATGATCTCATCGGATGAACCATGATGTCGAGGATTCAAGCAACCCCGTATACAATTCCCTTTGTCAATCGGTATGTTACTTGCCCGAGATTCGATTGTCGGTATCCCAATACCTCGTTCAATCTCGTTACCGGCAATTCACTTTACTCGTACCATAATGCATGATCCCATGACCAGACACTTGGTCACTTTGAGCTCATTATGATGATGCCTTACCGAGTGGGCCCAGTGATACCTCTCCGTCATACGGAGTGACAAATCCCAGTCTCGATCCGTGTCAACCCGACAGACACTTTCGGAGATACCCGTAGTATACCTTTATAGTCACCCAGTTACGTTGTGACGTTTGGTACACCCAAAGCACTCCTATGGTATCCGGGAGTAACAAGATCTCATGGTCTAAGGAAAAGATACTTGACATTGGAAAAGCTCTAGCAAAACGAACTACACGATCTTGTGCTATGCTTAGGATTGGGTCTTGTCCATCACATCATTCTCCTAATGATGTGATCCCGTTATCAATGACAACCAATGTCCATAGTCAGGAAACCATGACTATCTGTTGATCAACGAGCTAGTCAACTAGAGGCTCACTAGGGACATATTGTGGTCTATGTATTCACATGTGTATTACGATTTCCGGATAATACAATTATAGCATGAATAAAAGACAATTATCATGAACAAGGAAATATAATAATAATCCTTTTATTATTTCCTCTAGGGCATATTTCCAACAGTCTCCCACTTGCACTAGAGTCAGTAATCTAGTTACATTGGGATGAATCGAACACCCATAGAGTTCTAGTGTTGATCATGTTTTGCTCGCGGAAGAGGTTTAGTCAACAGATCTGCGACATTTAGATCCGTATGTACTTTGCAAATATCTATGTCTCCATCTTGAACATTTTCATGGATGGAGTTGAAACGATGCTTGATGTGCCTGGTCTTCTTGTGAAACCTGGGCTCCTTGGCAAGGGCAATAGCTCCAGTGTTGTCACATAAGAGAGTGATCGGCCCCGACGCATTGGGTATGACTCCTAGGTCGGTGGGAACTCCTTCATCCATATTGCTTCATGCGCTGCCTTCGAGGCTGCCATGTACTCCGCTTCACATGTAGATCCCGCCACGACGCTCTGCTTGCAACTGCACCAGCTTACTGCTCCACGATTCAACATATACATCTATCCGGTTTGTGACTCAGAGTCATCCAGATCTGTGTCGAAGCTAGCGTCGACATAACCCTTTATGACGAGCTCTTCATCGCCTCCATAGAAGAGAAAAATGTCCTTTGTCCTTTTCAGGTACTTCAGGATATTCTTGACCGCTGTCCAGTGTTCCTTGCCGGGATTACTTTGGTACTTTCCTACCAAACTTACGGCAAGGCTTACATCAGGCCTGGTACACAGCATGGCATACATAATAGATCCTATGGCTGAGGCATAGGGGATTACACTCATCTCTTCTATATCTTCTGCCGTGGTCGGGCATTGAGCCGAGCTCAATCTCACACCTTGCAACACAGGCAAGAACCCTTTCTTGGACTGATCCATATTGAACTTCTTCAATATCTTATCAAGGTATGTGCTTTGTGAAAGACCTATGAGGCGTCTCGATCTATCCCTATAGATCTTGATGCCTAATATGTAAGCATCTTCTCCAAGGTCCTTCATTGAAAAACACTTATTCAATTAGGCCTTAATGTTGTCCAAAAGTTCTATATCATTTCCCATCAGAAGTATGTCATCCACATATAATATGAGAAATGCTACATAGCTCCCACTCACTTTCTTGTAAACGCAGGCTTCTCCATAAGTCTGCATAAACCCAAACACTTTGATCATCTCATCAAAGGGAATGTTCCAACTCCGAGATGCTTGCACCAGCCCATAAATGGATCGCTGGAGCTTGCACACCTTGTTAGCATTCTTAGGATCGACAAAACCTTCCATCTGCATCATATATAGTTCTTCCTTAAGATAGCCGTTAAGGAATGCCGTTTTGACGTCCATCTGCCATATCTCATAATCATAGTATGCGGCAATTGCTAACATGATTCTGACGGACTTTAGCTTCGCTACGGAGAGAAAGTCTCATCGTAGTCAACTCCTTGAACTTGCCGATAACCCTTAGCGACAAGTCGAGCTTTATAGATGGTAACATTACCATCCGCGTCCGTCTTCTTCTTAAAGATCCATTTGTTTTCTATCGCTCGCCGATCATCGGGCAAGTCTGTCAAAGTCCATACTTTGTTTTCATACATGGATTCTATCTCAGATTGCATGGCTTCAAGCCATTTGTTGGAATCTGGGCCCACCATCGCTTCTTCGTAGTTCGAGGGTTCACCGTTGTCTGACAACATGATTTCCAGGACAGGGTTGGCATACCACTCTAGTGTGGAATGAGTCCTTGTGGACCTACGAAGTTCAGTAGCAACTTGATCCGAAGTACCTTGATCATCATCATTGATTTCCTCTCCGGTCGGTGTAGGCACCACAGGAACATTTTCCTGAGCTGCACTACTTTCCGTTTCAAGAGGTAGTACTTCATCGAGTTCTACTTTCCTCCCACTTACTCCTTTCGAGAGAAACTCTTTTTCCAGAAAGGATCCATTCTTGGCAACAAAGATCTTGCCTTCGGATCTAAGGTAGAAGGTATACCCAATGGTTTCCTTAGGGTATCCTATGAAGACGCATTTTTCTGACTTGGGTTCGAGCTTTTCAGGTTGAAGTTTCTTGACATAAGCATCGCATCCCCAAACTTTTTGAAACGATAGCTTAGGTTTCTTCCCAAACCATAATTCATACGGTGTCGTCTCAATGGATTTAGACGGAGCCCTATTTAAAGTGAATGTAGCTGTCTCTAGAGCGTATCCCCAAAATGATAGCGGTAAATCGGTAAGAGACATCATAGATCGCACCATATCCAATAGAGTGCGATTACGACATTCGGACACACCGTTACGCTGAGGTGTTCCAGGCGGTGTGAGTTGTGAAACGATACCACATTTCCTTAAGTGTGTACCAAATTCGTGACTTAAATATTCTCCTCCACAATCCAATCGTAAGAACTTTATTTTTCGGTCACGTTGATTCTCTACTTCATTCTGAAATTCCTTGAACTTTTCAAAGGTCTCAGACTTGTGTTTCATCAAGTAGACATACCCATATCTACTTAAGTTATCAGTGAGAGTGAGAACATAACGATATCCTCCGCGAGCCTCAATGCTCATTGGTCCACACACATCAGTATGTATGATTTCCAAAAAGTTGGTTTCTCTCTCCATTGTTCCGGAGAACGGAGTCTTGGTCATTTTGCCCATGAGGCATGGTTCACATGTGTCAAATGATTCATAATCGAGAGACTCTAAAAGTCCATCAGCATGGAGCTTCTTCATGCGCTTGACACCAATGTGACCAAGGCGGCAGTGCCACAAGTATGTGGGACTATCGTTATCAACTTTACATCTTTGGTATTCACACTATGAATATGTGTAACATTACGTTCGAGATCCATTAAGAATAAACCATTGACCATCGGGGCATGACCATAAAACATACCTCTCATATAAATAGAACAACCATTATTCTCGGATTTAAATGAGTAGCCATCTCGTATTAAACGAGATCCAGATACAATGTTCAGGCTCAAACTTGGCACTAAATAACAGTTATTGAGGTTTAAAACTAATCCCATGGGTAAATGTAGAGGCAGCGCGCCGACGGCGATCACATCGACCTTGGAACCATTCCCGACGCGCATCGTCACCTCGTCCTTCGCTAGTCTCCGCTTATTTCGCAGCTCCTGCTGTTAGTTACAAATATGAGCAACGGCACCGGTATCAAATACCCAGGAGTTACTACGAGTACTGGTAAGGTACACATCAATTACATGTATATCACATATACCTTTAGTGTTGTCGGCCTTGTTGTCCGCTAAGTATTTGGGGCAGTTCCGCTTCTAGTGACCTTACCCTTTGCAATAAAAGCACTCAGTCTCAGGCTTGGGCCCATTCTTTGACTCCTTCTTGAAGTTTTTCTTACCCTTGCCCTTCTTGAACTTGGTGGTTTTATTGACCATCAACACTTGATGTTCTTTCTTGATTTCTACCTCTGTCGATTTCAGCATTGAAAATACTTCAGGAATAGTTTTCACCATCCCTTGCATATTGTAGTTCATCATATAGCTCTTGTAGCTCGGTGGGAGCGACTGAAGGATTCTGTCAATGACCGCCTCATCCGTGAGGTTAATGTCCAGCTGGCACAGGCGGTTGTGCAACCCAAATATTTTGAGTATGTGCTCACTAACAGAACTATTTTCCTCCATCTTACAACTATAGAACTTGTCGGAGACTTCATATCTCTCGACCCGGGCATGAGGTTGGAAAACCATTTTCAGCTCCTCGAACATCTCATATGCTCCGTGTTGCTCAAAACGCTTTTGGAGCCCCGGTTCTAAGCTGTAAAGCATGCCGCACTGAATGAGGGAGTAATCATCAGCACGTGACTGCCAAGCATTCAAAACGTCTTGGTTCTCTGGGATGGGTGCTTCACCTAGTGGTCCTTCTAGGACATATGCTTTCTTGGCAGCTATGAGGATGATCCTCAGGTTCTGGACCCAGTCCGTATAGTTGCTGCCATCAACTTACAGCTTGGTTTTCTCTAGGAACGTGTTGAAGTTCATGTTTACATGAGCGTTGGCCATTTGATCTACAAGACATTTTTGCAAAGATTTTAGACTAAGTTCATGATAATTAAGTTCATCTAATCAAATTATTTAATGAACTCCCACTCAGATTAAACATCCCTCTAGTCATCTAAGTGTTACATGATCCGAGTCGACTAGGCCGTGTCCGATCATCACGTGAGACAGACTAGTCATCATCGGTGAACATCTCCATGTTGATCGTATCTACCATATGAGTCATGTTCGACCTTTCGGTCTATGTGTTCCGAGGCCATGTCTGTACATGCTAGGCTCGTCAAGTTAACCTAAGTGTTTTTGCATGTGCAAAACTGTCTTACACCCATTGTATGTGAGCATAGGAATCTATCACACCCGATCATCATGTGGTGCTTCGAAATGATGAACTTTAGCAACGGCGCACAGTTAGGGGGAACACTTTCTTGAAATTATTATGAGGGATCATCTTATTTACTACCGTCGTTCTAAGTAAACAAGATGCAAAAGAATAATAAACATCACATGCAATTAAATAGTAGTGACATGATATGGCAAATATCATATAGCTCCTTTGATCTCCATCTTCGGGGCTCTATGATCATCTTCGTCACCGGCATGACACCATGATCTCCATCATCTTGATCTCCATCATCGTGTCTCCATGAAGTTGCTCGCCAACTATTACTTCTACTACTATGGCTAACGATTTAGCAATAAAGTAAAGTAATTACATGGCGTTAAATCATTGACACGCAGGTCATACAATAATTAAGACAACTCCTGTGGCTCCTGCCGGTTGTCATACTCATCGACATGCAAGTCGTGATTCCTATTACAAGAACATGATCTCATACATCACAATATATCATTCATCATTCATCACAACTTCTGGCCATATCACATCACAAAGCAATTGCTGCAAAAACAAGTTAGACGTCCTCTAATTGTTGTTGCATCTTTTACGTGGCTGCAATAGGGTTCTAGCAAGAACGTTTTCTTACGTACGATAAAGCCACAACGTGATTTGTCAACTTCTATTTACCCTTCATAAGGACCCTTTTCATCGAATCCGCTCCAACTAAAGTGGGAGAGACAGTCACCCGCTAGCCAGCTTATGCATCTAGTGCATGTCAGTCGGTGGAACCTGTCTCACGTAAGCATAAGTGTAAGGTCGGTCCGGGACGCTTCATCCCACAATACCGCTGAAGCAAAATAAGACTAGTAGTGGCAAGAAAGTTGACAACATCTACGCCCACAACAGATTTGTGTTCTACTCGTGCAATAGAGAACTACGCATAGACCTAGCTCATGATGCCACTGTTGGGGAACGTTGCATAAAATAAAAAATTCCTACGTTCACCAAGATAAATCTATGAGTTCATCTAGCAACGAGAGAGAGGAGTGCATCTACATACCCTTGTAGATCGAGCGGAAGCGTTCAAGAGAACGGGGTTGAGGGAGTCGTACTCGTCGTGATCCAAATCACCGGAGATCCTAGCGCCAAACGGATGGCACCTCCGCGTTCAACACACGTACGGTCAGCGTGACGTATCCTCCTTGTTGATCCAGCAAGGCGGAAGGAGAGGTTGATGAAGATCCAGCAGCACGACGGCGTGGTGGTGGATGCAGCAGGGATCCGGCAGGGCTTCGCCAAGCGACTACGGGAGGGAGAGGTGTAGCAAGGGGGGAAGGGAGGCGCCAGGTGTCAGGGTGCGGCTGCCATCCCACCCCCCTCTTTATATAGGGACCCCAGGGGGGCGCTGGCCCTAGGAGATGAGATATCCTAGGGGGGCGGCGGCCAAGGGGGGAAACTTGCCCCCCAAGGCAAGTGGATGCGGCCCCTCCCCTAGGGTTCCCATCCCTAGGCGCAGAGGGGGGCCCAGGGGGTGCACCAGCCCACCAGGGGCTGGTTCCCCTCCCACTTCAGCCCATGGGGCCCTCCGGGATGAGTGTCCCCACCCGATGGACCCCGGGACCCTTCCGGTGGTCCAGGTACAATACCGGTGAACCCCGAAACTTTCCCGATGGCCGAAACTCGACTTCCCATATATAATTCTTTACCTCTGGACCATTTCGGAACTCCTCGTGACGTCCGGGATCTCATCCGGGACTCCAAAAAACTTTTGATTTGCTGCATACTAATATCTTTTACAACCCAAGCGTCACCAAACCTTAAGTGTGTAGACCCTACGGGTTCGGGAGACATGTAGACATGACCGAGACGGCTCTCCGGTCAATAACCAACAACGGGATCTGGATACCCATGTTGGCTCCCACATGCTCCTCGATGATCTCATCGGAGGAACCACGATGTCGAGGATACAAGAAACCCCGTATACAATTCCCTTTGTCAATCGGTATGTTACTTGCCCGAGATTCGATCGTCGGTATCCCAATACCTCGTTCAATCTCGTTACCGGCAAGTCACTTTATTCGTACCGTAATGCATGATCCCGTGACCAGACACTTGGTCACTTTGAGCTCATTATGATGATGCATTACCGAGTGGGCCCAGTGATACCTCTCCGTCATACGGAGTGACAAATCCCAGTCTCGATCCGTGTCAACCCAACAGACACTTTCGAAAATACCCGTAGTATACCTTTATAGTCACCCATTTACGTTGTGACGTTTGGTACACCCAAAGCACTCATACGGTATCCGGGAGTTACACAATCTCATGGTCGAAGGAAAAGATACTTGACATTGGAAAAGCTCTAGCAAAACGAACTACACGATCTTGTGCTATGCTTAGGATTGGGTCTTATCCATCACATCATTCTCCTAATGATGTGATCCCATTATCAATGACATCCAATGTCCATAGTCAGGAAACCATGACTATCTGTTAATCAACGAGCTAGTCAACTAGAGGCTCACTAGGGACATATTGTGGTCTATGTATTCACACGTGCATTACAATTTCCAGATAATACAATTATAGCATGAATAAAAGAAAATTATCATGAACAAGGAAATATAATAATAATCCTTTTATTATTGCCTCTAGGGCATATTTCCAACAAGAATCACATACTGTACAGCGGGAGCAGAACCGATGTGGTTGATGTTGTCAGTCATGTCGTTGATGAAGAGGTTACCAAGGTCGGGGAAGAAGGCTATCGTTGAGGAAGTCATCGCTGGCAGCAGTCACAGGAGTGTGCTCCCCAAAAACCTGATCGCCCCTCTCCCGTACAGGATCACGAAAGGCGGGGTTCGGAGGACTGCTGTCCCCTCTCACGGTGCACGCCGGAAGGAGGGCTGGAGAAGAATTGCGTGGCGGCGCTAAGATCTGGAACAGTGCGAAACCATATGATACAGCGGCGGCTAGGGTAGAGCATGTCAGGTCGGAGTATAATAGTAGGCCTATGGCCCGCAAACCCCACGTCCAAGTCAGTAATAGCTCAAAAAAAGTCAATAATAGCCCCACCAAGGTTTGTCTAAAAAAGGGAGTAATTAAGGCGTCTGTTAGTCCCTTTAGTATAAATACAATATCATTAATAATGGCCCCACCTTTTGTCTCACAAAGTAGAGTATGTTGGAGTACAACCGGCTACACGTTTATAATCCTCTTCTCTTCTCTCTCCTCTTCTCTCTCCTTCAACTAATCACAAATACTATATTTAAATCCTTATAGCCTGCTTATGTCATCTAATTATAGTACTTGCTCTAGAAGTTACTATCCACTGTGTAGTCTGAAATGCCGGGCGTGCAGCGGCCGGTGCCCTCGGTCGGCGTGCCGCTTCAATGGTGGAAGCAGTGAGAGGTCACATCGCCCTGACTTGCCATCAATGTGGAGCGGTGGGCTCAGCTGGCGCTGGGCGGGAAGCGCGCGTGGGAGGGGGGGATGGGTTTTTGTTGGGCCAAGAAGGTGAGAAGCCAACTTGGGATCGGTCCGGACAAGGAAATATCATGTGCTCCCATACTCTGCATTTGACACTAGTCTATGTTACTACTCCCTCCTTTCTGGTTTATAGAGATGTTTAGAGTAACATAGTAATATGTTACAGTACAAGTTACTCCCCACTATGACCAGCCTTGGCCTCTCCCAGTGATCCACCATGTATAGCTGCTAAGCCTGCCATGTAGGCATAAAATATGATGTGGCACCAATAAACTAAGCACCTATGCATTGAACACTTGAGTTACTAAGCCATTTAATGCACTTAGCACCTCATCTAAAGAGCATTAATAGTATAGCCAGCTGCTGGCTATAAGCCTACAACCCATCTTATAGTCCACATGTACAAAGTGCCTAGGAGCACGTGCTAGAGCTGGCTCTTCACAAAGAGCCCGCTTACCTTCTCTCTCCTCTTCTCTTTCCTCCAACTAAGCAGAAATATACTACTGTTTATTACTTATAGTCCGCTGACTCAGCTCTATTGTACTTGCTCTAAGCCCATCTAAGCACTTGCTAGCACCCCCTTGACCGTGGACCTTGACGGTGTACGTCACCTTGTGTCTCATAATTTTCCTCGTCATCATCCGAGTCCTAGAAGATCTCACCCACATCATCATTAGCATGCAGCCGCCTTGATAGACAACATGCGTAGAGGGAGTAGAGGCGACCGGGGACGCACCACCACCACATCGTGGGCACTCCGTATGTGCTCGTGTGCGTGCAGCGTGCGTGTTTTTCCATCGGTGCTAGCTCTAAGGCCGAGGCTGCGATCGTCTTCGTCTCCGACTAGTAGTTGAGCAACGACGACAAAGAGGTGCTGCAAGAGATGCGTATGCGCTGTTGCGTGCGAGCTTCGCCGTAGCACGACGAACCGGACGTCACCGCGGATGGCGCACGCCTCCATGCAGCCAAGTGTGTGCGCATGCATGTGTTATTCACGTGCATTCTGCGGCCGAGCGTGTGTGCATGCACGTCTTGTGTACGTGCGTTGTGTGCTCCATGCTGTGCGCGTATGTGCATGAGTTGGATCGGATGGAGTTAGTGCGTTGGCTTGTGTACATATTTTAGAGTGTAGATTCACTCATTTTGTTTCGAATGTAGTCCCTTATTGAAATATGTAAAAAGACTTATATTTGGGAATGGAGGGAGTATAAAACATCTTCAACTTAGCATCCTGATGTACCATTTCTAGTGGTTAGCGAAAATTTCATGTTCTTTTAGTTGTTTATAGGTGGGCAAGTGGCAAAAAACAGGGGAAAACGCGCAAGGTTCCTTGCAGACGCTCCACCGCAAGGTTCCTTGCTCCTCCTCGGTCGTCGGGAATCTATGCTCTTCAAATCTTTTCTTTTATGTGAGCTTTGTTCATCCTTTTCCCAACACGCGAGACATCTAGCATCAAGGTGCACATGTCATGCAAGAAAATGGAGATAATCAGATAAGCACTGCGTACGTGAGTCGTACGGGGGCACTACTAGGAAAAGGCCTACTAATGGCGCACCAGTTTTGCCTACTAATGGAGCACTACTGGTGCGCCATTAGTATCACGCCACTAGTATTTTTTACTAATGGCACACCAGTGGTGCGCCATTAGTATCTGGTATACTAATGGCGCACCACTGGTGCACCATTAGTATAGGCCACGGTGCGCCATTAGTATAGGCCACTGGTGCGCCATTAGTATAGGCCACAGTGCGCCATTAGTATTTTTGAATTTTGAAGGCGGGAAAATAGTAGTGGCGCACCGTCTAACCCCCACCGTGCGCCATTGCTATTTTTGAATTTTGAATTTGGATCTGGATCACGATTTTTTTGCCCATTTTTTGCTTGTTTTTTTTGCTCGTTTTTTGCACGATATTATTTCAAATTTTGTTCCCGTTTTTGGATCTTGTACGTTCTTTTGCCGTGTTCTTTTGCCGAAGAGGAGTTCGCTGGAGAGGAGGAGGAGGAGGTGACCGCAGAGGCACTCGCCTACGTCGCCAAAGAGGAGGAGGACATCGCCGGAGAGGAGTTCACCGGAGCATCGGAGAGGAGGAAGGAGAAACCATGAGGGGATGGGAGGAGAGGAGGGAGGAGGAGCTCACCGGAGAGGA
>NC_041393.1:587240572-587241278 GCF_002162155.2 Triticum dicoccoides
AGGAGGTCGCCGGAGAGGAGGAGGGTAGTATGGTGGAGGAGAGAAGGGAAGATGGAGTGGAGGAATGGAGGAGAGTTGGAGTGGAGGAGAGGTGGAGTGGAGGAGAAGAATGAAGAGGTAAGGAGGAGAGGACACGCCCAGCCATATATACGGCATAGTAATGGCGCACCGTGGGCAGGTGCGCCATTACTATTTTTTTTTTTTGAATTTTGAAGGCAGGAAGATACTAATGGTGCACCATGGGCAGGTGCACCATTAGTAACTTCTTATTTTTATTTTTTTGATTTATTTTGAATTTTGAAGGCGAGAAGATAGTATGGCGCACCATGGGCAGGTGCGCCATTAGTAAGTTTGAATTTTTTTTGAATTTTTTTGCCTCTCTTGATCTTAAAAGCCCCGTATCTTTTTTCTGTTAGGTTTTTGAGGATTTTGAAAATGTTTAACGAGGTTGCCCCAGTTAAATTCGGATGTAACTTTTCGAGTAGATGATTTTTCATATAAAAAACTTTTTCATCCGAGTTTGTATGCAAAAGTTATGCCCATTTTTACAAATTCTCGAGAGATTTTGCAAAAAAGTCGAAAATTCATGTTTGTAAATTTTGCTAACAACTAGACCACATATCACATGGGAATCTTATTTTCTTTTATTTTTTTGACACTTCTATCATTTTCTTTTATTTTTTTTGAAACTGAAAAGGCGGTCCAC
>NC_041393.1:587241682-587251623 GCF_002162155.2 Triticum dicoccoides
CCAAATTACTAATGGCGCACCGTGGGATGGTGCGCCATTACTAGTTCAAATAGTAATGGCGCACCACTCCCACAGTGCGCCATTAGTAGGTTTGAATTTTTTTACTAATGGCGCACCGTGGGATGTGGTGCGCCATTAGTATTTGCACACTAATGGCGCACCAACACATGGTGCGCCATTAGTATTTCGTAATGGCGCACCACATGTACAGTGCGCCATTAGTGTCCATCCCATCTATAGCCCTTTTCCTAGTAGTGAGGGGGGGGAGCGAGGGGAAACCCTTTTCCGTAAGTGAGTCGTGCACTTCGATGGCACCTACGCAATATTTGTTCTCCTCGATGGCACGTGAATGGCACGTGAATAGTGCACGTACTCAACGACGGAGCACGGGATGGTAGCAATGACATGGTCAGCCCTTTTTTGGAGAGAGTACGTACTACTAGTAAATAACTTTGATGTGTCCCATCAACTCGCAGAACAACGAGAAGCTTGATTACGCCTTCTCCCTCGCCAACGCGTGCACGGTGGCTTGCAGCACGAGGGGAAACTTTTGCTTACAGGCGGTGGACGTGCAGCAGTTCATTTGGTGTCAGATTGCCAGAAGCACTACTATAGAACCATCGACTTCCGAAAGAGGCGAAGAGCCAAGCGCAAGGTCACCTACTAACCTTAGGCTAGGCGTAGTGGGAGTAACATAAGTAGAGGTACCTCCTTTTTTTATTCTAGAAACAACCACACGCGAATATCAAGGTGCTGGTTATGTAGAACAAATTTCCTGTAGTCCGTGCTCAGCCCTCCTCTATCTCTCTTCTCAGCCAGCCAGTGGACGCACGGAGCCCATCGTCTGTTTGCTCACTTGCGGCCCCACATGTCAGTGAAAACGCAAGAGGACCCACTGAACCTGCACATCTTTCACCTCGACGTGCTGGTGATGAAAAGCAAATCCAAGAAAGATCTTCGGTGGCTGCTTTTGGAGTTACTCAAGAATAGTAAGATTCTATTTACAGTCTAACCCAAGATGCACATCTTGTGGCTTCAACTACCACTCTATTTTCTTTCATGACACGACCTGGATGCTGGATGTCCCACGTGTCGGCAAAAGGAGGAAGAACCCGACCAAATCTTCGGTTGTGCTCTCGGATTAGACTAGTTGTGCTAACTTAAATTTTTTTGTGTACTCCCTCCGTTCCAAAATACTTGACTTCCATTTGTTCAAAAATGGATGTACCTATATACTAAAACATGTCTAGATACATATATATTTTGACAAATAGAAGGCATGTATTGTGCAACGGAGGGAGTAGAATGGATGCAAGTTTTTGTATTGGGAAGAAGATTACATCCATATATTGATAGAGAGCAATTTAGTAGATGTTCTATCACTTTTAGCTAGCACAGAGGCTATAGATGAGATTAGTGCACTTGTTGATACTCCTACTTGGTATGCGTGTTGCTGCTTAGTCGCAGAGAAAAACGGACTGCAGGGAGTACTAGAATAGAGGCTAGACATGAGACTAGATGCGAGGAAGCAACGTCTACTTCTTTACACTCGAAGAAGAAAGAAGCACGCAAGATTGAGCCTCCGCAGATCAACAATGAATGCATCAAGAAGGTACTAATCCAACTTACAGGAGTAGTAAAATGTATTCTTGTGGTTCTTGTTTTCTTTGGTCTTGCTTTTCTAGTCAAAATTATCGTTGGAGTTCGTGCAAAATGGAGGTCCGTTTGGGGTCGTGCAGTGCAGTTGGCCTTATAAGTGGGACCGCAATTAAGGAAACCGACTATCAGCAAACCCCCACCCCGTCCTCCGCGCGATGGCTGAGTTAGAGAAATGATGAGGTTGAAGAGATTGCTCTAGCACGGACTCCAAGAAATATGGTGTCAGATGGAAGTCGTGCTGGTGGCATGTGCCGTACTCCTAGACGTGAATGCTTGTTCTGGCCCATGCCACCCTACTACTCCTACTACTTACTATATAGTACTACTAGTATCGAGGATTCGAGGTGCTGGTTACGTAGTAGAGTACAATATGGCTACAGTAAAAACACCCGCACAACGCGTGAAGCATCTGAAGCTAGTACAAATAGTGTACTACTATTGTTGATTGGCCTCATCCGTTAACCTGTTGCAATGCACGTACAATTATGTATTCGGAAAATATTTTTTTCCTCGTCGCACCCCTCACTCATAGAAGCGACTCGAAAGCCATTCATAAATTTAGTAAGTTTATCACAGGCATATCATTTTATTACATACAACAGGTCATCAACCCACATCGACAACGAGGATACATTATAAATACTAAAGTTTTCACCACACAACAAATAACAAGCAATGAAATGAACTTCAACTCAACCATTCCTTGGCGTTGGAAATGCTTGCTTTGAACCACACGTGATTTTCTAGGACGGGCCATCCATTGTCGATCTGGAGACCAACGCAGGACTGATCATCCAGGCTGAAGCGGCCTACTATATCAGTACCAGGGTAGGGAACCACCCAAATGTCCGAGCTGTAGACACAGTTGCTTCTCATAAATGGTAGTAACGTTGTGTCAACAACAGTTGGATCGCCTTTCACCATCATTGGATAGTTCTGTCCAAGGAAGAGCGAGTTTTCTCCAAGACTATCAATTCTGTACCAGGGAGAAGGAGTTGGCGCTAGCACACTAGTATCCATCCCGAATACCATGCAACGGGTGTTGGAATTGGTCCGGAGAGTGCGACCATGGGAGACTACACCTGCTTCCTTAGCAGTAACATCATCAGTGGGCTGTATACACACGAGAAGAGGTGATTTATCGAAATTAGTTGCCAGGCGCCAAATAGTATATGGGCGCTGCTCGTCCTCATGCTCGTGATCATCACCATCGTCATCTCCCCCTTGGTTATAAAAATCTTCAAGTATAGGTGGTGGAATGTTCGCAGGACCTTGGAAACACAAGAAGAAGGTTAATTAGTAAAGGGAAACTTCCTAACCCACATGCATGTGGATGAAACAATTATAATTACGGTTGAAGACAAACGTACCGAAACAACGACTCCATGCAAAAACAGTGCCACGAGTGGTGGCAGCAAACACAAGGCCATCGTATTCAATTGCATCACAGTACTCATCCGTGTACAGAAACTGATTTTTGAGCAATATCCATCGAGTCAAACCAGCAATGACGACAACAAGCTTGTCGAGGATAGCAACAACTTCATAGTTGTTGTAATTCCAAGAGCGGTTGGGAACTCGAGAAATTGCTATCTTCCATAGAAGACAGTCACCATGATTGTATTTGAACGTGCGTACAATACCGGTGTGCTCAATCTCTGGGCAGTCTGCTGAGATTTTTGGAAGTGGAACCCGGTCACGAGTGTACACATTCACAAGTTCCCACTCGCAGTTGGACCCAATGTAAACAACCCAATCTCCATTTGTGCCTGCCCAAGCCTTGCCCTCAAGCGATGGCATCTTAACATCATACGTATCATTATCAAGCGGCATCAACTTGCACAGGGCGAGGCCTCTGTCGTGACGGCGCCAGTCATCAGGGTCACGGCAAAGAAGGTAAGGGAGATCAAACCGCTCCTTGACTCTTGGGTTCCTTGTAATGATGTTATTAGTGGAGTCAAGAATGGGCTTGAACGAACCTGCCATGCTAGCCGAGGTGATGATGTCGCACCGATCAATGAGTTCCTCCACCACGTCATCTTTCATATCGGGGCAAGAATAACGGGGTCGATTCTGTCCTGTTCCCTCCATGGAGAAGATGATCGAACAAGGGCAGAAGAAAGGGTGAAGTGCTATAGGAAAATGGAGGAGGGAGAGGTAGAGCGTGCGACAACAGTTCCAAATCAAGAGGGAAAGGCGAAGAGTCGGTGGGCGGTTGCCAGGTTGACACGGTTCACGAAGTGGCGCCCTGGCCTACACGTCGGTTCGGAAATACTACCTCCGTCTTGGTTTATTGGTCCGCATTGTAATCAGTGCCAAATTTTGACCATAAATTTAACTAACAAAATGCTCATGCATGTCACAAAAAATTATATATTTGAAAACTATGTTCGAATATGAACCCAGCATTATAATTTTTGTTAACATGCACTAACATTTTGTCAGTTTAGGACTGCCAGGGTGAGATGAGGGATGAATTTGTTAACTGGTTATATAATCTGCAAGTGGAACTTGAACAAAAATGGTTGGTAGTGGGAGACTTCAATTTCATCAGATCCATGGAAAATAGAAATTTACCAGGAGGGGACGTTAATGATATTTTTATCTTTAACGAGATCATTGGTCATTTAGGACTGCTTGAGCTTCCACTAAAAGGTAGACGATTCACATGGTCTAACATGCAGGATTTCCCTCTTTTGGAACAATTGGACTGGTTTTTTTACTTCTCCTAGCTGGATAAATCATTATCCCATGACACAAGTGGCTCCTCTTGCGAGAACATCGTCTGATCATATTCCATGTGTTATCTCTATCAGCACCTCAATTCCTAAAGCACATATTTTCAGGTTTGAAAACTATTGGGTGCATCAGCCTGGTTTCATGGATTATGTGAGGGAGGCCTGGAGCAAGCCTTCGCATAAACACCATATCTCTGCAGTTATTATGGACAAATTGAAATCATTGAGGTTTGCTTTAAAGAAATGGCAGAAGGGGCTTTCACACATTAAATCTTTAATTGAAAAGTGCAATTGGGTAATTCTATGGCTGGATGATTTAGAGGATTGGAGGCCTCTGTCCATACCAGAGAACAACTTCAGGAAGTTATGTAAGTTGCATCATGAGCACCTTTTGCATTTGCAGTTTTTATACTAGAGAAAAAGGTGTACTATCAGATATATCAAGGTGGGAGAAGAGAATTCAAAATTCTTTCAGGCCATGGCAACAGAGAGATATAGAAAAAATTCTATTGCTAGCCTGCATTTGTCTGATGGGACAGTCTCTTCAGATCATGGAGAGATTGCTAAGGAATTCTTGGTGACTTTCAAAGGAAGAATGGGAACCATTAAACCAATTGTTCTGGGGAATGACATCCTATCTTTGATTCCAAGAATTCATGGTCTTGAGGTGCTCTCAAAGCCCTTTCATTTGAATGAGCTTGAAAAGGTCATAAAATAAATGCCAATTGACAAAGCACCTAGACCAGATGGTTTTAATGGTCTGTTTATGAAGAAATGCTGGCCAATTATCTCATCTGACTTTATTCAGTTGGTCAATGAGTTTCATGCTGGAACTGTAATTTTGGAAAATCTAAATGAAGCTTTTATAGCTTTAGTCCCAAGAAAGCAATCACCTGAGGGTGTGGGAGATTTTAGGCCTATCTCTTTGACAAGTGTAGGACTAAAGTTTCTGACAAAACTGGCTGCCAATAGGTTTCAGGAGGAAATCACCAAATGTGTGCATAAGAATCAGTATGGCTTCATTAAATCAAGGACAATTCAAGATTGTATTGCATGAACTTTTGAGTATATTCATCAATGCAATCAGTCAAGGAAGCCAATTTTTTTGCTTAAGCTTGATTTTGAAAAAGCTTTTGACTCAATTCAGCATGAGGCAATCTTGAGAATTCTTGTGGCAAAGGGGTTTGATAGCAAATGGATCACATGGATTCAACAATTGTTAACTTCTGCAACATCCTCAATCCTGTTAAATGGTGTGCATGGAAGTCATTTCAAGTGCAAATGTGGTGTTAAGCAAGGAGATCCTATCTCTCCTTTGCTTTTTGTTATTGCAGCTGATCTTTTGCAAACCATGATCAATGATTTACTGCTTAGGGGACAGCTGGATTTACCTTTGCCAACACATGATCCTTTTTATCCTGTGGTTCAGTATGCTGATGACACCTTGCTGTTTGTAAATGCTGACCTAGCTCAGTTGGAGGCTCTTAAAACAGTACTCAATTCCTTTTCAATGGCAACTGGGTTGCAAATCAACTTTCATAAATCTTCAATGTACCCCATCAATGTAGAAGCCTCAGTTGCTTCTGCACTTGCTGCTTTTTTTGGCTGTCAGTTAGGCTCTACGCCTTTCACTTATTTGGGAGTGCCTGTTGGAACCACTAGGCCAAAGATTGTTGACTTGCTCCCTTTGGTGGATTGCATGGAAAGAAGGCTAACTGCCAGTTCCTGGTTTTTGCCTCAAGGTAGTAGACTACAGTTGGTAAATTCAGTGATATCCTCTTTGCCCATATTCTTTCTTTGCAGCCTCTCTTTACCAAAGGGCATTCTAAAACAGTTAGAAAGGATTCAAAGGCAATGCCTATGGAGGAAATATGGTCAGGAAAAGGGTCATTCTTTGGCTGCTTGGCCCCTTGTCTGCAGACCCAAGAAGAAGGGGGGACTTGGAATTCTGAATTTGGGATTGCAAAATGGTGCTCTGTTGCTTAAGTACCTGAATAAATTCTATAACAAAGCTGATGTGCCATGGGTCAGCTTGGTGTGGGATTCCTACTACTATCAAAGAGTTCCACATGACACTACATTATGTGGCTCTTTTTGGTGGAGGGATATCTGTAAGTTAGTGGACAAATATCGAGCTGTAACATCTGTAACTGTTGGCAAAGGAGATTCTGTGCTTTTTTGGTCTGATCATTGGGAGATTGGACATTCTTGTATCCCTCTGCAGGAAAGATTTCCACGACTTCATTCTTTTTGCCTTCAGAAGAACCTCTCTGTGAAGGAAGTGCTACAGGTAGGAAATTTGCAACAAATGTTCTCTTTGCCTTTGTCTGAACTGGCTTTTAGGGAGTTCAATCAGCTTACTACTATGTTGTCTGGTAGACACTTGGACAATGCTTGTGATGATATGTGGACTTGGAGACATGGGAAAAAGGGTGAGTATTCTGCAAAGAAGTTTTATGAGTTTGTACACCAGCCTGTCATTGCCAACGCAATACTGAGCTGGGTTTGGAGAAGCTGTTGTACAACGACAGTTAAAATGTTTGCTTGGTTGATTATTATGGATATAGTAAACACCAAGGATATGATTCAGCGAAGACAGTGGAAAATTAATGATGGACCTAGTTGTGTCCTCTGCCCCACTGGAGTGCTGGAAGATAGAAACCATCTATTCTTCCAATGCAATTTCAGTATGAGGATATGGAACTTTCTGCAAATACCCTGGTTGAATAGCAATGATATGGTGCAAATTGCCTTACATGCTAGGAAGGAATTTGATAAACCATTTTTTGCAGAGGTGTTTTTTCTTGCCTGGTGGAATATCTGGAAAGTGCGCAATGACAAGGCTTTCAGACACGCCCATCCAACTTTTAGGCAATGGAGAAATGGGTTCATTCATGATATCACTCTACTTTCACACAGGATCAAGGCCAGATACAAGGATGATCTACTAAAATGGATTGATTTTTTGCCGCCTTGAAGTTTCACACCAGTTGTAACATCTTTTCTCTCTTAGTTTTGTAGCTTTCTTTCTTTCTTAGAGTTCTTTTCTATTTAGTCTTTCCTCTTATTCTTTCTTTTGTTTTGTTCCCCCTCTTGAGGAACTTTGTAATTACTTCCTGTCCTTTATTAATAAAATGTTGTGGGGTGTAAGCCCTGCAGTCTTCATGGTAAAAAAACATTTTGTTAGTTAAATCTTTGGTCAAAATTTAGCACAAACTACATAGGGGATAATAAACCAGGCCGGAGGTAGTACTCCTACTACTCGCCGTCGTCTCACTGATATGTTGGAACGGGACCACATGTCAACGAAACATGGTGTGTAATTTCTCGTGCAAAATGCGAGCTGGACGCATTGGCCGAGGTGCCGCATTAGTTTTTTTTGAAAGTTTGCCGCATTAGTTATCGACCTTTATTTTTTTAACATGCAATCTAAATGGATAGCTCCTGTGGTCATCACACGTGAGCGGATATAGTGATGGTTGATTCGCCTGAGCAACTTATTACTGTGGGAATATGGGAGTACCGGCGGATTCAAGGAACAGAGAAATGATGGTTGCTTCGTCCGAGCAACTTACTGTGGCGAAGGTGGGGCTCTGTGGTTTGACTGCTCACTAGTCATTACTACTGCGGAGCAACGAGCGGGGTGAATCTTTCCCTGAAGTTGTGTTGTGCACTCAATATTGCTGCATGGCAGGTGGAGTCGGATGAAGGATGTCCAACATGTCGGCGAAACAAAGTTGAATTGTTTCTGGCATTGCTATCAATCCTTCAGGATTTGTTTATATGTACGCATAATTTTGATGAAATTGTACTGTGATGCTATGAAGGTTTCAACTTTGGTTCCTGTAGGAAAAAAAGGTTTCAACTTAGGATTCACGTGTCTTGCCTCGAGATTATCTCGTTACAACATTCCATCAAATACAAATGAAACTACCATGGCTAATGCATCTCAATGGTTCGCAGATCAGCGCCAATATTCACATCACAACTGAAGACAAAGTTGTGAGAAGGTGTACAAATAAAGAAAAAAATATAATTGATCGATGTTGTTCGTAGGCATGGCTCCATTTCCTTGGCACAGTGTTCATTTCTTGGCAGCTAGTTTCACCCAGCTCTGTAGCCAAAAAGAGGTGTATGACGGACACCACAATCCGATCATTTTGTGCAGCTCCACTAAAATCGGGCGGACCATCCCTATTTGCAAAGATATCCAGTCAGTGTGATTACAATAATAGTGGAACTAGATGATGAAACATAAGACACATAAATAGAAGCCGATCACCTCTACGATATCTCTTTGGGACTAACTTCTTGTTGGAGAAGATTAGGCACGGAGTTGGATGAGGAGGATAGCAAAACCAATCTCCCTTTACGCAGTCCCACAGAAATGTAAAAACGTTGCCCGTGTGACATTTTGGCGGAACTGCACAAAACACTCTTCAAAAAAGTGATTTGTGCAGTTCACCAGAAGGTCGCAATAGCAACGAGGTGAAAATGGATAGCCCTGTTTGCAAAAGGAGGTCAAAAGGAAACAATTACTGCCCAATAACACGAGTTGAAGACACATACGCCGAAAAAAGAAGCATGTTCCATGTAAAAAGGGAAAGATAGCACATGGTGGTTTATCAAAAATGGTTTGAGGACGAGATTGCAAGATGGAAAGTACGCCGGCCGAGATACTATTTAAGAAAACAACTAAAGAAGATCCACATGCAGCAACGTGGGAAGATGGGCAGTGGAGCAAGGCCAGAGGAAGCTGTACCTGAGGGTCGTCGGGATGTTACTAGGAGGGCGCCGACGGCCGAGATCTGCCCATACTGCAGCAGCGAGCAAGTGGCGAAGGCCCTACTGTGCCGGAGCTTGGTCACAGAGAATGGTGGGTACCGCAGATCGGGACGAGCTGCCTCAACACCGTCGAACGGAGAGACGATGCACATCCTCCCTTTTCACCGGCGGACGGGATGCGGCCGGATCACTGACCAACGCTGAGAGTGAGAGGCCACGACAGCCTTGTGTGACGAGACTCATGAGAGACAAACCCAATTTTCCATTTTCCCCACGGCAATCGTTTTATATTCTAGGCGTGGTACCCGACCCTCCTTCGAGTAAACAACCGCTACACGCGTCAAATTATCACGTGGGCTGCCTTTTCGTACAGAAACGAACTCCACCGTGTACCCGCGCGGGTGTGGCCGGGAATGAGACGTGAGTACGTGCGTCCTGCGTGCACTTCTTCTTTAGGTGTAGGTACGTACGTGGGTGGGTGTGAGAGAGATGGTTTGTGTGAAACAAAGGCAATGTGTTGATGATATCCCAATCAGAAAAACATAACATATGCAATGCGTGTGAAACAGAGTCATGGACGTGAGATATCGATAGAATTGAAAATAGGGATGAAGTGTGTGGCTGCGCGATCGATAAAGAGTGCCATCGAATTTGTGTTTGCCCACGTCAAAGATACAGGGCGGCTGGCCTACTGGAATTTGAGAGGGCAGAGGTGCAGTTCTTCTCCGTGGCATGGATACCTACCTACAACGTTCGACT
>NC_041393.1:587251768-587254538 GCF_002162155.2 Triticum dicoccoides
GGGTAGAGACCGGTCGACTAGGATATGTGTGGGGAAGGAGAGAGACCTAGCTATGTATTGAGGGAGATCGATCGACATCCATGGATATGTGTAGCAAAGGAATAAGGTTGGGAAAAAGACAAAGGTAGAGCGTCGGAGGGTTGGTGGTGGAGTGGCGTCTCACAAATGGTGGGAGAGGCCTACTAGACCAACAGAGGGTATGAGTGCAATATCAATAAGAGAGGGCGGGGGATGTCTGTCTGTCTATGCACGTGCGTGTGAGAGACGGGTCGGGAGGTATTCAAGGATGATGAGGGGAGAAGATATGGTTGTGGTAAGCATGCGTAACTACATAGGAAGATCAACCATCATGTGTCTGAGAAAAGGAGAGACATAACTAGCGAGGTAAGTGTATCGGTGCTTGGTGAAAACGAATTATAGTCGACCTGGCTATATGTAGGGAGATCAGTTCATATACACGCCAGCATGTGTTAGAAGCAAATATGGTCCGGAGAGGCAGACAGGGGGAGAGGGTGTGGCTAGGAGGTGGTGCGAGAGGCCTACCATGTCGAGGGGGGAGGAGTGTGTGAGCATGTGATTAATGAAAAGAGGGGCGGGAGTTTGCACCTGCGTGGAATCGTATTGGACATATGGGGGCATGGACGGTGAGAAGAGAAGAGGGGAAGTATATATGTGTTTGTTGTAGGCACACTTGGCTAGAGAGGTATATCAACCGGTGTGTGCCAGAAAGAAGGAGCCGGGGGCCTACACACATCACTGGTGGACGACCTAAAGAGAAATAATGAACGTGCGCGATGGAGGGGACGCTAAGGGTGTTTGAGGGGGGCGGGCGTGTGTATGCACGATAGAAAGTTAGCGCTATCTAGCTACAAATAGAAGAGGATCGTGAAGATGTAAAAGGCGAACAAAGATCATAATTCATTATAAAAAGGTGGATACGGATACTTGAAGAAGATATCGTAATGTAGAACATTGATTATAATTTGGGCTAATGTGTGGCTTTTGCAACTCAGGTTTAAATACTTGTCATAATGTAGGGGGCGGGGCACTATACTTTGTGTGATAAACACGGTGTACGTATGGAACATGGTTTAGATTATGAATATATAGTTAGTACATCAAATGTACTATTATTTGGAATCAACATCAAGTGTATTCAAAAAATAGTTCGAGTTCATGTAGTACACATAGTTCATATCTATCTCTATAGTAATCATGTGGTGTGTTATTAAGGTAATACACGAATGATGGTTGAAGTTGGCAACAATCATAATTGTAGATTCTTATTGAAATAGAGAAAATAATTCAAATTTAGTTCGAATTGCAGCGGTAGTATAGACATTTGGAATGCACTAAAATGTTGGTATGAGTAGGTTACATGCATTATATAGCAAGCGAAAAAATTTAATCGGACATAACATGGATTCATACTCCCTCCTTCCATCTATATAGGGCGTAATGAGATTTTTAAGACCGCCTTTGACTATTGACAAGATTAATAGTACATCACATGCACAATGTGAAAATTATATCATTGAAAGAACCTTTCACAGACGAAGTTAACGGTGTGCTTTGTGTAAGTTGCATGTCATATATCATTGCTCTAATATTTGGTCAAAATTAGCATCGAAAAACGCATTAGGCCCTATATAGATGGAAGGAGGGAGTAGCTTTGAATAGCATTTGTATAGTAAAACGGGGCAAGACTCTCTCTTTGTGTGGTGTGAATAGTTTTATTTTTTTGTTTTATTTTTGGTTGAGGGAAGTGCGAATTGATTTGGTACGTACAAGTACAATATTACTACACGTTAGGCTTGTCCCTAAAATTCAACCCGCGTCTTATTATATCCTGAAAATTCAGATATTGTGCTCCCAAAACTGGCGCCTTCACAACCCGCGCCTTGCTATCCTGAAATTACAACGCGCGCGAAAACTCCCTCCAACTGCCAAATCCCGACACGAGAAATCCCCCTTCTAACCCTGAGCCGAAAGGGCCGCTAGTTCAAATCGGTGGGGGGTACTTTTGTAACACACCCTATATTTTGGACAAGCGCGTCCCTAAGTCATGCTTCACCCCCTCCCATCGCCCCCTTTTCACCATTCGAAATCCAAGGCCGCCATAATCTCTCCGCTCCAGCCGCGAAACCCCACCCTCCTCCGTCCGCCACGTCACCACTGCCCAGCCGGAGCCTCTTCCCTGACGACATCGTCCACCACAACAGCTCGACATCCCTCGTCCACCTCCCCGGATGAGGATCCGTCGTCCATCTCGCCGTCCAGCCGGTTCAGCCGCCCCGTCCTCCACCTCCAAGGAGCTGCTCCGACGATCGCCTCGTCTATCGCGGCTGCTCCATCCCCACAGCGCCGCCTTAACCTGCTCCACCGGAACTGCAACATCCTCACCGACTCCTCGTACGAAGCCGAGGCCTACTCGGCACCACCAAAGAGGTTGTACACTCATCGCATCACACCTTCTCCTTAACTCGACCTCCCGGCACCAACGGTGCTCCATCCCGCACCCCCATGGAGCGGCTACCTTGAAGCGGCACCGGGGGCGACATCTCCACGGTGGCTCTCCCCCAGTGCGAGGCTCCTTCGGCGGCGGCGGCCATACCAGCCAGATCTACTGCTGCTGCTCCGGCTCTCGCTCGCTCGCTCGTGCTGCTGCTAGTCCTCCAGCTCTCGCTCGATCGCTCGCTTGCCCAGCTGCTGCTGCTGCTCTCCCCCTCGCTCGTGCTGCTGCTCTGCTCCGATTAAGCCCCACTTCAAT
>NC_041393.1:587254966-587309986 GCF_002162155.2 Triticum dicoccoides
GGAAGAACCACCCGCACCGGGGATAGGGGCTCACTAGAGAGGTACCCCACTATCTATCTTAGGGTTCAGGGTGGGGGGCGGGGGGCCTAGAGGGCTGGCCGGGGCGGCAGTGGTGAGTCGTTTCGGGGCGGCGAGGCAGCGCTGGGGCTGGCAGTTCGGCCGGTGGTGGCTAGCGGCTCATTGGGGTGTAGGTTGAAGATGAACTGCAGGCCCTCCCTAAACTACATGTCAAGTGCCTCTCTGCTACCAGTGCGTTCAGTTTCGACAGTAGCATTCAGATTCCACAGTAAATTTCAGTTTCGACAGTTAATTTCAGAGTCAACAGTTTTTACCTCATCTGTTGTAGTCAGGTGGTTTTTGGTGATGTTAATTTTACATCCATTTTACATCGTCTATTGGAGATGCTATTAGAATCCCACTTGAGATTGAGGATGTCGGTCTTGTGCTGCTTCAGCCTTGACGTATTACGGCTCACCGGAGCTTCTCCAACGACAGAACGATCCATCACAACAGAGCAGTGCCCTGGACACAGTCTACAGATTCCTCAAATCTTCCTCCACACCTCCAATGGCCACCTGCCTCAACTGCTTCAGCGACCAACCCAATGATGCTGAGGTCAACACGGCTACAGCAAAGAGGTTGTACACTTGTTGCATCACTTATTACTATACATTCATGTCGATCCATTAGGGCTATTTTGGTTCAATGGAAAAACATAGCAATAGGGAATTTTCCAATGGCACTCTACTATTCAATTATTCATGCATTTTGTTGAAAGGAATGAAGTAAAACATCCACCTGGACCTACTTTTCAAAATCCTATGCATGAAAACAAGACCAAGTGCATTAGTGCCAGAATAACATTCTAACTATACACACTTTCATATGGTTTCTCTTTATTTTGGCCATGTTTCTTTGCATTCCTCTGCTCTCCCAATTCCTGTAAACCAAACAACCAAGTTGATAGAAATCCTGTGTTTACAAATGCTCTGTTTACCATGTGCATTTTCCTATCCTATTTCGGTGTTTTTCCTATCCCTGCATTTTAAGAATCATGCAAGCCAAATGAGCCCTTACAGAATTACTTCAGTTACAGGTACGTGTCGAAGGGAACTTTGTGTGGTTTGTCCTGCTCCTGCCGCGACGTCGTCCACCTCACCTGAGCTGCTCCATCGACAAAAGAATCCACCAAACCAGACATCACGACTCCTGACCGTCTTTCGCCGCCTCAGATCTCCTTCCCTGCCGCCGGCACCCACCCCAACAGCATCACCATCATCGACTCAGCAGATGAACCTGAGGAGTACACGGGTCCACAAGAGAGGTCGCACTCTTTTGTTTCTGCTTATGTTATGCATTGTTTAAACTTACCTGCTACTTTATCGTCCTGTTCAGCTCTTGGACTCCCAACTTAGGTCCAAATTAATGTTCAAACTTGAGTTCTAAATTAGTTGTGGGGCACATATCGTGGCAGCAATGAATAGTATGTCTGTCTAATATCTGGTTCACCTAGGGTATGCCTATGTTGTTCATCTTGGGTGGGAAACAAATAGTAAAGCAATCATCATCTGTCTTTTTATTAATTTAAAGCAATCATCAGCCTGCTATCATTACTTTTGGATCCATCCACTGGTTGTTACCATCACTCTAAATTTCTGCATGCTCTCCTTCATAATCTCACCATATTTTTTTGTATGCATGTCAGATATTGTACACAGTCATGCTGAACATGTAGAGAAAAAGAGAAGAGTTTTGCACGGCAATACAATGTCATGCAGACATCGCTCCATGGTGGGTTCAATGGAAAACCCTCCCCACCCCTCTCCAGATTGTAATCCAGAGGAAGATATCTGTTCTGAGGCGGATTCAGACGCCGCTAACCACTCCTATTTACCCCCAAGGTGTTTGCTCTACCTTGGCATGATGATGTTAGTCATATCATGCATATGTTGCCTTGCAGTGCCTACTTTTGACATCATATATGTCATCTGCTTAGTTTAGACATGTTCTGTAATGCCACCTGTTTTGTTTCTATATCATATATGCGAATTATGCAGTCTCATGTCTTTTAGCCAGCCATAATATATGTGAAATGTGCAATGCCATCCTGTTTAACCAGGCATCATATATTTGAATGATATCTTGCCCATCCTTTTCTTCATTACATTTCCATTTGTCAACAATGTTTGTACATTAAACTACTCTTCCTGTGAATCAGCCATTTGGGTGGGAGATGGAAAAATCTGGAGTGAAAACAAGGCCTTCAGAGCAGACAGTGCTACCTGTCGAAGCAGATCTCTTGTCGGGTCTTGATAGCTCCTCAGAGATGGATTCAGAGACAGATGACTAATCCTATTCCCCTACTGAGGTGTATGATCTAACTTGGCACGGTTATACTACTCATATCATGCATACGGTGTCTTGCATTGCATAGTTTAGACATCATATACACAATATTCAACACCACGTTCTTAGTTCAGACATCATATCGAATGCCCTCTGCTTAGCATATAAATCACATATGTGAATTAAATGATGCGATCCTGATTACTTAGATAACATGTAGGTGAATTATGTCATGCGATCCTGTTTAGTTATTCATCATATCTTTGAATTATGTTATGCTATGCTATCCAGTTTAGATAGACATCATATATGTGAAATTATGTCATGCTATCCGTTTTAGTTAAACAATATACATGTCAACTATTTCATGCCCTCTTTTTTCCACACTATCTATTGCATCTGTCTCTCATACAATGTCTGTACATTCAACTATGTTTCCTGTTTATCAGCCATTTGAATTGGAGCGGGTGATGCCAGTATCTAGCGGAATAAAAACACGGTCTTCAAATAAAACAGTGCTACCTCTTGGTGGAGATAGCACCCCGGTTGTACATGCACAAGAACCAGCCCTACCACACATAACCCAAACTCTCGCAGATTGTACCCCTACTGCGATGGACAGAGAACCAGCTTCACCCAATCTAACCCCAACCCCAGCCGATAGTAACCCAGTTCCTGTTGACACAGCACCATCTCCACCACAGAGCTCCCAAACAAGAGCAGTTAGTAAGGCAGCTCTAGTGCCCAAACGGCCAGTACTATCACGGCGAACCCCAACTCCACCAGTTAGTACGCCTATTCCTATGGAGGAAGCACAACCAGCCAGTCATAGTTTAGCATCTCTCGCATTTGATGTTGTTAAATCGTATGTGCGTATCTTCCCATCTTGGAAATATTATACTGAAGATGAAGGAAAATGCCAGTTGTAGGTGTTTGTCCAGGAGTTATGTGTAAGTAATGTTATTCATGGCAATTACTTTGCTTCGTCCCATACATCCTACCTGTGCTAATACTCTGCTATCTTCAAGAATGCTTGGTGGCAGTATCGGAATTACCTGAAGAAAACGTACTTCACCGGCAAAGAAACTCATCAAATTCCCTTACGTTCTCCTGAGAGACATTTACTGGACGATGACTGGGAACGCCTTGTTCTGTACTGGTCCCGAACCAAGAATGTGGTAAGGTCTATGAGCTCATTTTCTATTTTTAAGTATTATATTCTTGCGTCTTACTGTACTCTGTTCATGTAGAACAAGTGCCTAAACCTGAAGAACATCTGTTCTAATTTAAGATTCCATTGCTATCATAGTTCAAAAAAGCGCTAGGCATTAATTGTGCATTTTGCCACCGCCTTGCACTTTACTGACCAAAGCGCATGCTTATGCGCAGTTATGCATAGATTAAGCGTAGTTATGTGCAATGCATTTTGCCAACGCCTAGAGCCTAGGCACGCTTAAGCGCTCGCTTAGGCGCGCCTTTTTTAACTATGATTGCTTTGCTCTTGTATCACTGTATTTACTGATACAAACTTATTTTTAAATTGAAAGATCCAATCGAAACTCCAATGGCACAGCAGGTATGTTCATGCATATTTCTTTAACAGGTTTGCTCTTATCAATAGCTCTTTTGATTTCAATTTCAATTGTGTATACAGTTGACTTTCATATCATGCACATTACTAGCATCATAACAGAGCCAATAGTGTTGTTGTACATGTAGACCCGTGGTACCCATCTGAAATCTTGTTGTGCCGTGTAGTTTCCCACGCTTTGTATTCTTTCACTGCTGCTTTATCTTGAACTGATATGATTTGAACCGTGTCTCTATTTTGATTTGGAAAGACAATGTAGTGACCATAGGACATAGATATATGTTTGTTTGATGCTTTTATTATGTACTAGTACTTGGCAATAGAAGACTTGGTAGTTTAATCCTGTCCACCTTACTAATGAACTAGTTCACCGAAATGAGTTTCATATACTAGTACATGCTAAACTTGTTATGTGTCTGCTTGTTTCTTCTTTTAGAATGTTGACAGAATATTGGGGAAGAGTGCCATATTAAGCAATGGTAAAGGAAGTAATGCAGATAAGGTTCATGATAGTGAGACATCCTTGTTGGTCTCCAACAAAGCTGATAAAACAGCTAAGGAAGACTATCTGGAAGACAGCAAGACAACCCCAAAGTCCTGTCTTGGTTTAGTGTTCAAGTTACTGGCCACTACCGCTTGCACAAGCTATTCAAATTCACTGTCTGAATCAGTTCGATTTCTTGAGTCTCAACTACAAGCTGAAAGACATCGATCAGCTGTGCTACGACAAGAAGCGGAAGGACTGCGGAAGTCCCTGGAGCATTCAGATGCATACTTTCTGGTGCAACACCAAGCGTTGGAGGATTTTAGCGCCAAACAGGACAAAGCTAATCAGCTTGCTAAGCTTATTTCCAGCATGGTGGATACCCAGGATAATGTTTCTTGAGCTCTTATGAAGTTGTTTCAGTTATGCTCTTGTTTTGCTACCGCGTTTATTTGCACTGGTGGCCAATTTTGACGGCCAGTGTATGTAATATGCTGCTTTGTTCCCTATATTTGCACTGGTGGCGAACTTTGATGCCCAGTGGATGTAATATGTGTAATAGCGGTAATAGGCTAGCCTTAATTGCTTGCTTATTTATTTCCTTATTGTCTTGTTTAGTTGTTTGCTTGTAGTCACTGCAGTTCTTTTTCTGTGTTTTTCTAGTGGCCACAATAGCCTATTTTTGGTAACTAGGCCGAAATAATCATGGTAACACACGGACTGATGGGCCTCCTGCAGGCCGTATGATCCATGGGCCTTCGTTCGGCCGTAGGACCATTGGCCTTCTATACGGGCCGTAGGATCCATCGGCCTTCTTCTATACGGGCCTTAGGGATCAATGGGCCTTCTACGGGCCGTAGGGTCCATGGGCCTTTTACGGGCCGTACGATCCATGGGCCTTCTACGGGCCGTACTATCCATGGGCCTCATATGGGCGGAAGATTCCATGGGCCTTCTACGAGGCGTATCATCATTTCGCCAATCATGGGCCGTACTATTCGTGGACCATAACGGGCCGTTAATAGGCCGTATTTAATAACTCTATGAAAACAACCCAACGGGTTTTTTTGACATGAAAACGGCCCAACATATTAATGGTCCGCAAATGGGCCGACTGTAACGACGGGCTGAATTTGGCCCACAAGCAGAAAATGACAGTAACGGGCCATATGTAACCGAATGCTGCAAGTGAGCCCAAGAATCAATGGGCCCTGAGAAGGCCGAAAGATAACTTGGGCTGGAAACGGCCAAATGCAATAACGGGCCGTTAATGGGTATAAAGTGATACACTGTTCATTACGGGCCAGTTTCACCATGGGCCGTTAATGGGCCAAGAGTTACAAAGGTCCTCATATGGGCCGAAAGAAGTCATGGGCCGCACATGGGCCGGAAGTTAAAACAGGCTGAATCATATTGGACGGCCCAGATGACGCTACTGGGCCTAATTCGGATAGGGCGTAACAGGCCCTGGGTTAGCGGGCTGTAAATGGGCTATATGCGAACATGCCGTTAACAGGCTTTCCGTGGGCCGGCCCGCCACCTTTTGACCAAGTCAAATGGGCCGGCCTTTTCACAGGAATGGGCCTCTGTTGGGCCATGCCACGTGTCGCCGTATCATAGGCGCCTTCGGTCCAATGAGCGGATGACATCTGTCCCAACGGTGAGCCAACACGTGTTTCCTCCAGCCAATGATGATTTTACACGTGGAAAATCCCCATTGGTCGGGGCTGTTGACAGGTTATCGGATCCAAAACCTGACCCGATAGCTTAACAGCGTTCCGTTATGGTGGATGCCACGTGTCGGTCACCCTTGATGAAAGCACTTCTGTGATGCGTGATTTATCGTCATGGAAGTGGACACTTCCGTGATGATAATTTTAGTAATGTCATGGAACACTTCTATGACAACACATGTATGACTATCTTGATTTTGTCATAAATTTGTCATGGATGTACATGCATGACAAAAAACACGACCTACTGTGACAAACACGTATCATCATGGAAGTGTATTTTTTGTAGTGTTGCTAGCATCATTTACACAAGATACACCCTTTGAATTGAATTGATTGGTTCAGTTTCGTATATTCTTCACCCAGCCTTCTATCATGCTTGTAACTAGTGCTCTGCTCATGTTGTTAGACAGGATTTTCACTTCCCGCCATCCCAGCCTTCTATCATGCTTACAAGATTTTTCTTTGCACGACAGTAGCACCAGTACCTTGCTGCTATTGGGAACAGAAGGGAGCTGTTCCATGCACTGAATCTGGGGAGAAAATCACCTTCGACATGTACACCATCACCTTGGGCATGCTTGTGGCACTGCTGCTCAGCCTCAACATGTCCTGGAGTGCCACTAGCGCCGCCCTCACGCTCATCTTTCTCGACTTCAAGGACGCTCGCCCCTGCCTCGAGAAGGTAATTGTCTGTCCATCCGTCTGTAGTTAACTAAGTTGTGCCCCATTGATGTCCTACTATTGTTAATTGTTACTGCCATGGTGCTGAAGCTGTTCAGAATATGATATGTGCCTTAATTCAAATTCTGGTCTCTCTTAAGAGACACTTCTAGCTTTTCTGACTCAAAGTTGTTAACTTGGTACTGCATGAGTTTTACTACTGCTAACACAGAGAGTATTTACTACTGCCAACACTGAGATTTTGTATGCATGCTACCTGATGAGTGCTTTCTTTGTAATATTTCACCTTTATATGCATAGGTTTATTCGGTTTGAATTCTGCATGACATGAAATATATATACAGTGTTTTCCTCAACTTGTTTTCACTGTCACTTGATATATACTTGCTTGTACTTGAAGCTGTGGGTTAATGTTGGTGGTTTTGTTCTACTTGGATGCATTGGTACCCCCATAATCGAGCGCATGGATGCAATGGCAAGAAGATCATATGGCTGTGCGCATCATCAAGCACACCACGGAGATAATCGACCTCCTCACCGATGGTAACTCAATCTATATCATCACTTTATACTCTCCTACCTTTGTGATGTTAGTATGCTTCTGCTGACTATGCAATGTGACTTACAATTCCTAGCTGTGCCCTACCTGGAGCATTGTGGCTGTTGACTGTAGTGTGGTACACTTCCTGGAGCATTGTAATGCCTTACCAAGTAGCAATTGCATGAAGATAGTCCACAGCACAAAACTATGTGTAATGGATCCATGACTTACAATCTGTACGCGAATACCATGTGTAATGATTGTTATTTTTTGCATCGTCTGAACATTTTTTTCTTGATGTATTGTTTCTCACTCATGATTGATCTACTGCCAGGTGAAGGTTTTCAAATGTTGAAGGAGGAGGACAATAGGAACTTCTCTGATGTCTTAGTCATCTATTTTCTTTTCTTTGCTGTAGAATAGTTTTGTTTGGCACTTACTGGTTCCTTGGACACAAAGATATGTACTGCTAGAATGAATGCATGTAAAGATATTTTCTTTTCTTTGCTGTAGAATATTCCATGTTGCTTTGAAAATGTATCGGAACTAGGCTAGGCCCAAGATAACTTGTAGTGTGATGTGTTGTAATGTCAATGGCATAATAAAAGAAGTTGGATTGGATCAATTATTTCACCCCAGCCCAAGATATATTGAACAATTATTTTTGAGGGGAAAACTTGAGAGGCCTAGCAAAGAAATGGCCCAGAAAAAACAAGACCAAAAAAACCTCTTAAGAAATTTAAAAGGCCGGATTACTGGGCCAGGCCCATCTAGCTAGCAAAAATTAACAGAAAAAATATATTAAAAAGGCTGAATTAATGGGCTCAGCCCATCTAAAGCACCGAAATGGACTGGGCTGATTCTAAGTAATGACCTTTTGAATTGGTCGCAATTTTGCCACGTCAGACTGCCACGTCGGATCCGACGTGGCATGGGCAGATAGCCAGTGACCAAAACAAAAGGTCATGGGTTCAACGACCTTCTGTTTTGGTCGTAAACGTCTACGACCTTCTCACAGAGAAGGTCGTTAATTTCAGTTTACGACCGCCAGCTTTTGACCTTCTGTTTTTGGTCACAAAAAGGTCGCAAATGAAAAACAATGACCTTTCAGTGACCAATAGTCAAGGTCACAAGTTGACATATTTCTTGTTGTGGATGACGTGGCTGTAATGGCATGTCACGTCGTCTAAAAGTTGTCAGCTGAAGTATCATTCTCTCTACGGTGGTATGTGAAGATCATTTTGCAGATCCGGACATGACCTACGTGTTCAATAATAACCTTGGAGTATTCGGAAGGAGGAACCCGCCTTGCAATGCCGAAGACAAGACTGCACGCCGGACTCATCGTCATTGAAGCCTGGTTCAGGGGCTACTGAGGGAGTCCTGGATAAGGGGGTATCCAGACAGCCGGACTATATTCATCGTCCGGACTATAGAAGCGTCAAGATACAAGACTCAAGACTTCGGCCCATGTCCGGATGGGACTCTCCTTTGCGTGGAAGACAAGCTTGGCGATCCGGATATTATGTTTCTTTCCTTGTAACCGACTCCATGTAAACCCTAGCTCTTCGGTGTCTATATAAACCGGAGAGCATGGTCCTTAGAAGGGCGATCACAATTACAATCATACCATCATAGGCTAGCTCTTAGGGTTTAGCCTCTACGATCTCGTGGTAGATCTACTCTTGTACTACTCATATCTTCAATATTAATCAAGTAGGAAGTTGGGTTTTACCTCCATCGAGAGGGCCCGAACCTGGGTAAACATTGTGTCCCTTGCTTCCTGTTACCATCAGCCTAAGACGCACAGATCGGGACCCCCTACCCGAGATCCGCTGGTTTTGACACCGACACAGTCCTCGGTCAAGCCAAGGTGACCAGTCGAGCTGGTGACGAAGAAGCCGACGTCGCAGTTAACCTGCAGTCAAGCCATTGATCCTTTTGCCGATCACACAGCGGAACTCTCAATGAAAGCACCAATGTCGGTGTCAAAACCGACGGATCTCGGGTAGGGGGTCCCAAGCTGTGCGTCTTAGGATCAATGGTAACATGAACACGGGATTTTACCAAGCTTCGGGCTCTCTTGATGAGATAATACCTAAATGCTGCTTGATTGACTTTAATGAGTATAGGGGTTACATGAGTTGATCTACCTCGAGATCATATATTGTGGTCTAAGCCCTAGAGGTATGATGAGTAATGTCATAATCATCTATTGACTAGCCAAGCCTCGGTTTATATAATGTACCAGAGGCCTAGGATAACAAGAGCCCTTGCCGAATACGCCGGTGGGGAGGAGTCCTTGTCTTGATCACCAAGTCTTGTGGAATCATCCTTGTGTATGCTTCGGCTGACCGAACTGGCCCATGAGTAAACGACCATGGGGGTCCTCGGCCCAATCCAACTGATCGGTAGACAACGTGGTGAGTACCCCGTAGTCCAGGACACCGTCAAGCGGTTCTACCGCTACTTCTCGAGTGGAAGTACCACTCTGAAACACCGGCTAGCTACAGGAGCGGTACTACCGCTCTTCGGAGCGGTACTACCGGCTGACATCTGGGTGCATATATAAGGGGCGCATGCTGAAAGGGTTTTCTATTTCCCCTTCATGCTCGTCCCCCATCCAAACCCTAGCGGTCGGTTGCTACGCCCATCGCCCTGGAGCACCCTCAGGCCCTCCGGATCGGTCGACTCTTCATCGGATGCGCTCCGTTGAGGTCGCCTCTTCTTCGATATCCTCCCATGGATACCGATAATGCCATGTTCTTCTCGTTCTTAGGGTTCCTCTTGTTGAATCCTTTCTCTAGGGCATTGCTTGTACTCCCGCAGTTTTGGCCAAATGTTTGGTGGGAGAGATACGTATAAACTCCTCCTGTTTCCTGTACGTATCTAGCAGTAGGAATAATGCATCTAGATTCGAGATAGGTTTGTTCCTGTTCTTCCTCTCGGCAGATTCGCTCTCAGCGGTACTACCGCTCCTTGCAAGTGGTACTACCACTCGAGCGGTTCTACTGGTCGAACAACCGGAACAAACGCCTTCTCTAAACCCATCTGCACTGTTCCTCTTCTATCTACATGCATGAGATGTATTCCTCTAATCTTGTGTACATTCTTATCATCTTTGCTGGCGTTTCTGGGTGCTCTCTCTGTGTGTTTGCAGGTGGCTCTAGCTCTCGTGCTGCTCAGAAGCCTCGGAACACCAAGAAGAGGGCCCGTAGGGGCAAACTGTCGGATTACAATGAGGATGCTCATGAGGTGGTCCTCCCTACCAAAGCCACTCTTCGGGAGAAGTCTGCTGCTGCCAAGCAATGTGCTGCGTTGCCAATGCACAAGTGGAAGATGCCGGACTGGCAAAAGGCTCGTTTTTAGAATCCCTATTCTGCAGCACCAACTCCTTGTTGGAACAACCATCAGTTCTGGAATGAGTTTCAGTTGAGGATTGTGTCAGAAATTTTCGAGTATCATAAGAACAAGTTCACCCGGATGTGGTCCATTGACATTGATCATTGGAGGAGCAACTGAGGGAGTTCTGGATTAGGGGGTGTCTGGATGACCGGACTATAACCTTTGGCCGGACTCCTGGACTATGAAGATATAAGATTGAAGACTTTGTCCCGTGTCCGGATGGGTCATTCCTTGGCGTGGAAGGCAAGCTTGGCGATACGTATATGTAGATCTCCTCCCATTGTAACCGACTCTGTGTAACCCTAGCCCTCTCTGGTGTCTATATAAACCGGAGGGTTTTAGTCTGTAGGACGAACAACAATCATACCATAGGCTAGCTTCTAGGGTTTAGCCTCTCTGATCTCGTGGTAGATCTACTCTTGTACTACCCATATCATCAATATTAATCAAGCAGGAGTAGGGCTTTACCTCCATCGAGAGGGCCCGAACCTGGGTAAAAACATCGTGTCCCTTGTCTCCTGTTACCATCCGCCTAGACACACAGTTCGGGACCCCCTACCCGAGATCCGCCGGTTTTGACACCGACATTGGTGCTTTCATTGAGAGTTCCTCCGTGTCGTCATCTTTAGGCCCGATGGCTCCTCCGATCATCAACAACGACGCGGTCCAGGATGAGACTTTCCTCCCCGGACAGATCTTCGTATTTGGCGGCTTTGCATTGCGGGCCAATTTGCTTGGCCATCTGGAGCAGATCGAAAGCTACGCCCCTGGCCATCCGCGGAGACTTGATCTTCGACGGGTTCGAGCCATAGCCGAGCGCGCCACACTGTCATGATGGGCATGATCTAGCTCTGCCGCCGAACAGTTCCCAGGAGGCCATCCCAGTGTCCGCTCCGACCCTTAGTTTGGAGCCGACTGCGCCAATCGAGGATGGGTGTCTAGACACCGCCTCGGGGGCTGCAATCTCTACGGCGATTGAGCCGAACACCAGCCCTGTCCTTTGCGAAGCTCGTGACTCCAAGGTGTCGGACTCCTTTCTGGACTCGGAACCTTCCGCGCCCCTGCCGATCGAACCCGACTAGGCGCCGATCATGGAGTTCGCCGCCGCGGACATCTTCCAGCACTCGCCCTTTGGCGACATTCTGAGTTCACTAAAGTCTCTCTCTTTATCAGGAGAGCCCTGGCCGGACTATGGTCAGCAAGGTTGGGATGCGGACGACGAGGAAATTCAAAGCCCACCCACCACCCACTTCATAGCCACTGTCGATGATTTAACCGACATGCTCGACTTCGACTCCGAAGACATCGACGGTATGGACGCTGATGCAGGAGACGACCAAGACCCAGCGCCTCTAGGGAACTGGAAGGCCACCTCGTCATACAACATATACATGGTGGACACGCCAAAAGAAGGGAATGTCGATGGAACAACGGAGGATGACCCCTCCAAGAAGCAGCCTAAGCGCCGGCGTCAGCGGCGCCGCTCTAAATCCCGCCAAAGCAAAAACGGTGATTCCGGCACGGGAGATAATAACACCTCGGACAGTGCCGAAGACAACCCCCTCCAGCTGGATTTAGCACAGGAGGATGGAGAAACCAGCCCTCATGAGAGAGCGGCAGACAGAGAGGTAGAGGACGATAATTACATGCCTCCCTTCGAAGACGAGGCAAGCCTCGACGACGACAAATTTGTCATGCCTGAGGATCCCGTCGAACAAGAGCGTATCAAACGCAGGCTTATGGCCATGGCGAGCAGCCTCAAGAAAAAACAGCAGCAGCTTAGAGCTGACCAAGACTTGCTAGCCGACAGATGGACTGAAGTCCTTGCGCCCGAAGAGTATGAACTTGAACGCCCCTCCAAGAGCTACCCAAAGCGCAGGCTGCTACCCCGATTAGAGGAGGAAGCACCTAAACCTACATCACCAGCACACGACGCGGCCGACCGGCCACCTCATGGCCGTGACAGAGAGGCCTCTCGGCCATCAATTCAAGCCGCACCCCGGCGCCGCTATACCAAGGCACGGGGAAATGCACCGGACCTACAAGACACATTGGAGGACAAGGCAAGGAAAACAAGATCGATCTACGGAACGTGTGGGCACCCCATGGCACGTGACGATAACCGTCATGCTGGATATGGCAAATACGGCCAGGCCGAACACAGCAGACAAAGCTCATTTGAGCTACGTCGTGATATAGCCCAGTATAGAGGCGCCGCACACCCACTATGCTTCACACATGAAGTAATGGATCATCAAATCCCCGAGGGTTTTAAACCCGTAAACATCAAATCATACGATGGCACAACAGATCCTGTGGTATGGATCGAGGATTATCTCCTTCATATCCACATGGCCCGCGGTGATGATCTACACGCTATCAAATACCTCCCACTCAAGCTTAAAGGACCAGCTCGGCATTGGCTTAACAACTTGCCAGCAGAGTCAATTGGTTGCTGGGAGGACCTAGAAGCTGCATTCCTTGACAACTTCCAGGGCACCCATTTGCGACCACCAGACACCGATGACCTAAGCCACATCATTCAGCAGCCGGAGGAATCGGCCAGACAATTCTGGACATGGTTCTTAACCAAGAAAAATCAAATAGTCGACTGTCCGGACGCAGAGGCCCTCGCAGCCTTCAAACATAACATCCGTGACGAATGGCTTGCCCGGCACCTAGGACAGGAAAAGCCGAAATCCATGGCAGTCCTCACAACACTCATGACCCGCTTTTGCGCGGGAGAAGACAGCTGGCTAGCTCGTAGTAATAACATGACCAAGAGCCCTGGTAATTCGGATACCAAGGACAACAATGGCAGGTTGCGTCACAACAAACACAAGCGCCACATTAACAGCGACAATGCGGAGGATACGGCAGTTAACCCCGGATTCCGAGGCTCTAAACCCGGTCAGCGGAAAAAGCTATTCAAAAGAAGTACTCCGAGCCTGTCCAATTTGGACCGAATACTCGATCGCTTGTGCCAGATACATGACACCCCCGAAAAACTAGCCAATCACACCAACAGGGATTGTTGGGTGTTCAAGCAGGCAGGCAAGTTAAGCGCCAAAAATAGAGACAAGGGGCTGCATAGCGATGACGAGGAGGAGCCCTGGCCGCCGAACAATAGGGGACAGAAGGGCTTTCCCCCACAAGTGCGGATAGTGAACATGATATGCGCAACCCACATCCCTAAAAGGGAACGGAAGCGTGCACTCAGGGACGTATATGCGTTGGAGCCAGTCGCCCCAAAGTTCAACCCATGGTCCTCCTGCCCGATCACTTTTGATCGAAGGGACCACCCCACTAGCATCCGCCACGGCGGATTTGCTGCATTGGTTCTAGACCCAACCATTGATGGATTTCACCTCACTAGAGTCCTTATGGACGGCGGCATTAGCCTAAACCTGCTTTATCGGGATACAGTGCCAAAAATGGGCATAGATCCCTCAAGGATTAAACCCACAAAGACGACCTTTAAAGGCGTCATACCAGGTGTAGAGGCCAACTGTACAGGCTCAGTTACACTAGAAGTGGTCTTTGGATCCCCGGACAATTTCCGAAGCGAGGAGTTAATCTTCGACATAGTCCGCAGTGGCTATCACGCCTTTCTCGGATGAACCGCATTTGCAAAGTTCAATGCAGTGCCGCACTACACTTACCTCAAGCTCAAGATGCCAGGCCCTCGAGGAGTCCTTACGGTTAATGGAAATACCGAACGCTCTCTCCGAACAAAGGAGCATACGGCGACCCTCGCGGCGGAAGTGCAAAGTAGCCTCTCAAGGAAATTCTCCAGTCCGGCTATTAAACGACCGGACACCGTCAAGCGTGCCCGGAGTAACCTACAAAAAGACCGCCTGGCACGTCCCGAGCAAGCGTAGCAGTGCGGCCCCAACCCCAGCCCTCTTGAAATTGGGAAACCAGTACTACGCATACATAATTACCCCCTGGAAATACCATGGGCATAAGGAGAGGTGCACAACCACGACACGCCCATCATGCGGCTCAACCGCACCAGGGGCTCCAAATTTTCTCATTTCTTTTTTCTTACTTTCAGGACTCCATCCTCCAGAAAGGCATGTTCGGCAGAACAATCGCCGAACACACGATGCAACAGCCAGGGAGGCAGCAAGCTACGTCGAATGTCCAGGTGGTCTCTTTAACGAGCTAAATACCCGACTTACATAAAGTCCCGTAGCTTGGCCCTGGAGGGGGACATGTCAAATAATCCCATCTCTTGCTTATCGCACTATTTGTATCATTCTGCTTTCACAACAGCCTTTTAATGAACAATACATAGCTCTTGTCTATTCTTGCATTCATTTTTTATGTAAATATGTTCAGTTATGACATTACGCAACCGTACACTTTGGTATGGCCAATACACCAGGGGCTTAAGTACCCCAGAATATGGTGTGAGAAGTCCGAACACTCTCACGAGTGCGGCACCCCGAACTTATAGCACTATATGCATCGACTCCGAATCATGTCTTGGGTCAATAGTTGGGTTTGCCCGGCTCCCATGTTTTGGTACCTTACATTCTGCTATATCGGCTAAGGTAGCGCTGGGAGAACTACTGCGATTGTGCCCCAGTTGAGCTGGGTTAAGCACCTCAGTAGAGAAAGCTAAAACTGACCGTCATGATAGGGTGAGAGCCGGTCGCTGTTCGAGAGGTTTTCGAGTCCCTAAAGACTTATGCCGCTTAGAGCGAGGAGCTGGCTTTATCCGGCCTAGGCGTGGATAGCGCCCCAAACTCGGTCTTCCGAATACTAGGGGCTTCACCGAAATTTAAAATAGAATTCTATGGCTAAGTGAGAGTGATAAAGCATTATAGTCCGATTGCCTTGTTCGTTGTGCTGAGCGCCTCCCTCGAAAGACCCAAGAATGGGAACAAGAGCGCTCAGGTTTATCCCGAACACCCCAGCACTCGTGGCATGGGGGTAGAAGCCGACGACTTGCATCTCTCAGATTTAATAAATGGCCGCACAGAAGGTAATATTTTAAATTCAAAAAGCGTTGCTTAGCGCATATGAACAAGTTTTTACCGCACAGGATAAACACGAGCGTGTTTACTCAAAAATTAAATCCTTGGAACATTCATTCACCACAAGGCGGGCACCCTTCAGGACACCCTCACAATACATCTCGGGCCTGCGATGCTCCTTCCCCTCCAGTGGCCCATCTGTCACCAGCTTCTCAGCATCCAGCTTGCCCCAGTGTACCTTAGCACGGGCAAGGGCCCTACGGGCGCCTTCGATGCACACGGAGCGCTTGATGACTTCAAGCCATGGACAGGCATCCACCAGCCGCCTCACCAGCCCAAAGTAGCTCCCAGTCACGACCTCGCCAGGCCATAGCCGGACTATAAGGCCCTTCATGGCCTGTTCGGATACCTTATGGAGCTCGACCAGCTGCTTCAGCTGGTCGCTCAAGGGCACCAGGTGTCCGGCCTCACCATACTGGGACCAAAACACCTTCTCCATCGAGCTCCCTTCCTCAGCTCAGTAGAATGCGGCAGCATCGGACACACTGCAGGCTCAGATCTGCGAATGCTCCTGGAGAGCTCCGGACTCGGGTAAGTAACAAGTAATTCACTTTCACGTGCTTGCTTTGCATAAAGAATGCCTTACCCGCCGCTATCTTCTTCATCGCCTCGATTTCCTGGAGGGCCTTTTGGGCTTCGGCCTTGGCGGATTTGGCGCTCTCAAGGGCCGAGGCAAGCTCGGACTCTCGAGTCTTTGAGTCAAGCTCCAATCTCTCGTGTTTCTTCACAAGAGCATGGAGCTCTTGCCGCACCTCCTCCGCCCGCGCCTCCTGCTTTTCTCGCTCGGTGCGCTCCATGGCTGCATTGTCTTCGGCCTTGGACAGCGCTTCCTTCAGGGTCGCCACCTCCGTTGTGGCCCCTGTAATATTTACGTTGGTCCTGTCATTATTTGCAACCATGTATTTTTATACTTACATAAGGTACTACTTACCTTCCTTGTCCTCGAGTTGATTTTTGGCAAGACCGGATCGTTCTCGGACCGCTTGAGGCTCTGCTTCAATGCATCGACCTCCGCAGTCAGTGCAGTACAGGTCAGCAGCGCAGCCTGCACTCCCATATTGACATATTTATGTTAGACTCCTGCGTATATCTTTTTAGATCCTCAGTCCGGCTTTTCTTTCCGAACACCAAGCTGAGCATCAGGGGCTACTGTCTATGCGGTAATATTTTTACATATCTTAAATACATACCTCGAAGCTTAGAAGGCTGGCATAGGCTTCTGTCAGCCCGCTTTTGGCGGACTGAACCTTCTGGATCACCGCACTCATAATAGTGCGGTGCTCCTCGTCGATGGAGGCGCCATTGAGCACCTCCAGCAAATTATCCGGTGCCTCCAGTTGGATGGAGGTCACCGGCGTCGTAGGCTTGCCCTTCTTACAAAGGGGCCGCCTGCCGGACTCCGGAACCACTGAAGGTTCCGGTGCGGTGTCCGGCCCGGGGCCGGACATAGAGCCCTTTGGGGTTTTATCCCCTTTGCGCCTGGAATCCGGAAGCTCGCGTTGCGGCACCTCCGGGGCTACCCCCACCTGGCTCGTCCCCTTTTGGGACTCCACCTCGGCGTCATTCGTGGGGCGAGGGGAGGTAGCAGTCGGGAGTGAAAGATTATTCACATCCGGCGAATCCAGGGATCCGCTCGACGAAGCGTCGAGCTGGGCCTTGGGCGGACTGCATGATTATGTTCGACGTTAGAAGATACTGTGCAGTAAAGGAACACCATGAGTTATTTTGGTATCCGGATACTTACGATTTTGCCAGGGGCTTGGCCCTGGATGGCCACTCCTCTTCGCCGTCGTCGGTGTTGGTGGAGTTGTCCGGGAGAAGGGTTTTTCCCTTCTTGGACCCTCCGGCCCCCCTAGTTGGGGTGGCCTTCCTTTTCTTTCCTCCCCCCGTTGGAGGGGGAGAGGCCTCTTCTTCCTCCTCCTCGCCTACGTGGGAGGAGTGCGCTTCGGAGTCATCGGACGACAAATCTGACACTACCAGGCGCCGGGAACTCTTTCGAGTTCCCGTGGCCTTCTTCTTGGCCTTCTTCTCCGGCACCACATGAGGTGCCGAGACCGGCAGCTTCGCCAAGCGAGCATCTGCTGGGCCGTCGGGCAAAGGAGCCGGACAGTCGATCTGTTCAGACTTCTTCTGCCAGTCCTGTTAAAGGAATGGGAGCTTAGATCCCGCATAGAGTCAAACTATGAAAAACAAGCATCAGGTAATGGGTAAAATAAGCTTACCGCACTAGCTTGGCGCTTCGCGCAGAATCCGCGATCCTCGGTAATGGGGGGGGTTAACCTCGGAGCCCTTGAATAGCACCTTCCAGGCATCTTCGTGCGTTGTGTCAAACAGCCTGGACAAAGTTTGGTGCTGGGCCGGGTCGAATTCCCACAAGTTAAAAGCCCGTCGTTGACACGGGAGGATCCGGCGGAAGAGCATGACCTGGACTACGGTGACAAGTTTAACCTTCTTGTCAATCAGGTCTTTGATGCAGGTTTGGAGTCCGGTCAGCTCTGCCGAATTACCCCATGACAGGCTCGTCTCTTTCCAGGAGGTGAGCCATGTGGGGATGCCAGATCGGAATTTGGGGGCCGCTGCCCATTCAGGGTCACGCGGCTCGGTGATGTAGAACCACCCAGATTGCGACCCTCTGATGGTTTCCACAAAGGAGCCCTCGAGCCATGTGATGTTGGCCATATTGCCCACCATGGCACCTCCGCACTCCGCCTGCTGGCCGCCCACTACCTTCGGCTTGACATTGAAGATCTTCAGCCATAAGCCGAAGTGGGGCTTGATGCGGAGGAAGACCTCGCACACGACGATAAACGCCGAGATGTTGAGGATGAAGTTTGGGGCCAGATCGTGGAAATGCAGGCCATAGTAGAACATGAGCCCCCGGACAAATGGGTAGAGTGGGAAGCCTAGTCCGTGGAGGAAATGGGGGAGGAACACCACCCTCTCATGGGGCCCGGGGGTGGGAATGAGCTGCCCCTTGTCTGGAAGCCGATGTGCAATGTCGTTGGACAAGTATCCGGCCTTCCTCAACTTTTTGATGTGCCCCTCCGTGACGGAGGAGGCCATCCACCTGCCTCCCGCTCCGGACATGGCTGGAGAAGGTTGAGGTGGGAAGTGCGGACTTGGGCACTGGAGCTCGAGTGCGCGGAGATGGATAAGCAAAGGAGGAAGAGGGCGTAGATGGACAGGGTGGATCCTTATCCCCTTATATGGGCGTACAAAACTATGTACCCCCACCAGCCTAGTAAAACTTGCTTATCTCCCAAGCGCCGTGATTAATGGCGCGGTTGGGTTACCCACGCCCATATTGATGAGAATCCCGGAATAAGGGGACATGATCTCTGCTTTGACAAGACGTGCCAAGGAAACCGCCTCGCTAAACGCGCTGAGATGGGACAGTAAAACGATTCGAATAAAGGCTTGGCCGTGGCGTGATGTCACGCTGCGGAAAACGTCAGCAGATTAGATTTGTACAAATATTATTCTCTCTACGGTGGTATGTGGAACTTATTTTGCAGAGCCGTACACTATCCTTGTGTTCAAAATATTCTATGAAGTATTCGGAGGAGGAACCCGCCTTGCAATGCCGAAGACAATCTGCGCACCAGACTCATCGTCATTGAAGCCTGGTTCAGGGGCTATTGAGGGAGTCCTGGATTAGGGGGTGTCCGGATGACCAGACTATAACCTTTGGCCGGACTCCTGGACTATGAAGATACAAGATTGAAGACTTCGTCCCATGTCCGGATGGGACGTTCCTTGGCGTGGAAGGCAAGCTTGGGGATACGGATATGTAGATCTCCTCCCATTGTAACCGACTCTGTGTAACCCTAGCCCTCTCTGTGTCTATATAAACCGGAGGGTTTTAGTCCGTAGGATGAACAACAATCATACCATAGGCTAGCTTCTAGGGTTTAGCCTCTCTGATCTCGTGGTAGATCTACTCTTGTACTACCCATATCATCAATATTAATCAAGCAGGAGTAGGGTTTTACCTCCATCGAGAGGGCCCGAACCAGGGTAAAAACATCATGTCCCTTGTCTCCTGTTACCATCCGCCTAGACGCATAGTTCGGGACCCCCTACCCGAGATCCGCCAGTTTTGACACCAACAGCAACCTTGACTACTTTGGAGAATCTCTAGAGATCTGTGAGGAGTTTGACTTGATCAAGCTCATGACCGTGAATTGTGACTTTGATGAGCCGCTCATCCATCAGTTCTAGGCTACAGTGCACTTGGCTCTGATGTTAAACGCCACCTTTCTCCATGTGACATCATGAATTCTTTCATGTCCCGTGGAGAGCTTTCTGCAATGCTCTTTGCTATGAGGTGAAGGAAATATGCCCTAGAGGCAATAATAAAGTTATTATTTCTTTCCTTATTTCATGAGAAATGTTTATTATTCATGCTAGAATTGTACTAACCGGAAACATAATACATGTGTGAATACATAGACAAACATAATGTCACTAGTATGCCTCTACTTGACTATGTCGTTAATCAAAGATGGTTAAGTTTCCTAACCATAGACATCAATTATTATTTGATTAACGGGATCACATCATTAGAAGAATGATGTGATTGACTTGACCCATTTCGTTAGCTTAGCACTTGATCGTTTAATATGTTGCTATTGCTTTCTTCATGACTTATACATGTTCCTATGACTATGAGATTATGCAACTCCTGTTTACCGTAGGAACATTTTGTGTGCTACCAAACGTCACAACGTAACTGGGTGATTATAACGGTGCTCTACAGGTGTCTCCAAAGGTGCATGTTGAGTTGGCGTATTTCGAGATTAGGATTTGTCACTCCGATTGTCAGAGAGGTATCTCTGGGCCCTCTCGGTAATGCACATCACTATAAGCCTTACAAGCAATGTGACTAATGAGCTAGTTGCGGGATGATGCATTACATAACGAGTAAAGAGACTAGCCGGTAACGAGATTTCACTAGGTATTGAGATACCGACGATAGAATCTCGGGCACCTTTAAAATCCGTTGAGACGACGCCTTATGAATTGTGGTTTGGCAAGAAACCAAAGTTGTCATTTCTTAAATTTTGGGGCTGCGATGCTTATGTGAAAAAGTTTCAACCTGATAAGCTCGAACCCAAATCAGAGAAGTGCGCCTTCATAGGATACCCAAAAGGAAACTGTTGGGTACACCTTCTAATCACAGATCCAAAGGCAAAATATTCGTTGCTAAGAATGGATACTTTCTAGAGAAGTAGTTTCTCTCAAAAGAAGTGAGTGGGAGGAAAGTAGAACTTGATAAGGCAACTGTACCTGCTCCCTTATTGGAAAGTAGTTCATCACAGAAACCTGTTCCTGTGACGCCTACACCAATTAGTGAGGAAGCTAATGATGATGATCATGAAACTTCATATCAAGTTACTACAGAACCTCGTAGGTCTTCCAGAGTACAGTCTGCACCAGAGTGGTATGGTAATCCTATTCTGGAAGTCATGTTACTAGACCATGATGAACCTACGAACTATGAGGAAGCAATGATGAGTCCAGATTCCGTGAAATGGCTTGAAGGCCATGAAATCTGAGATGGGATCCATGTATGAGAACACAGTGTGGACTTTGGTGGACTTGCCCGATGATCGGCAAGCCATAGAAAATAAATGGATGTTCAAGAGGAAGACAAACGCTGATAGTAGTGGTACTATCTACAAAGCTCGACTTGTCGAAAAAGGTTTTTGACAAAGTTCAAGGTATTGACTATGATGAGATTTTCTCACTCGTAGCGTTGCTTAAGTCTGTCCGAATCATGTTAGCAAATTGCCACATTTTATGAAATCTGGAAAATGGATGTCAAAACTGCATTCCTGAATGGATTTCTAGAAGAAGAGTTGTATATGATGCAACCAGAAGGTTTTGTCGATCCCAAAGGTGCTAACAAAGTGTGCAACCTCCAGCAATCCATTTATGGACTGGTGCAAGCCTCTCAGAGTTGGAATAAATGCTTTGATAGTGTAATCAAAGCATATAGTTTTATACAGACTTTTGGAGAATCCTGTATTTACAAGAAAGTGAGTGGGAGCTCTCTAGCATTTCTCATATTATATGTAGATGACATATTGTTGATTGGAAATGATATAGAATTTCTGGATAGCATAAAAGGATACTTGAATAAAAGTTTTTCAAAGAAATACCTCGGTGAAGCTGCTTACACATTGAGCATCAAGATCTATAGAGAGAGATCAAGATGCTTGAGAAGATTTTTCAATGAGTACATACCGTGATAAGATTTTGAAGTAGTTCAAAATAGAACAGTGAAAGAAGTTCTTGCCTGTGTTGCAAGGTGTTAAATTGAGTAAGACTCAAAGCCCGACCACGGCAGAAGATAGAAATGAAAGTCATTCCCTATGCCTTAGTCATAGGTTCTATAAAGTATGCTTTGCTGTGTACCAGACCTATTGTATACCTTGCTCTGAGTTTGGAAAGGGAGTACAATTTTGATCTAGGAGTAGATCACTGGACAGTGGTCAAGAATATCCTTAGTAAGGACTAAGGAAATGTTTCTCGATTATGGAGGTGATAAAAGAATTCGTTGTAAAGAGTTACATCGGTGCAAGCTTTTACACCGGTCCAGATGACCCTAAGTCTCAATCTGGATACATATTGAAAGTGGGAGCAATTAAGCTAGAGTAGCTCCGTGCAGATCATTGTAGACATAGAATATTTGCAAAATACATACGGCTCTGAATGTGACAGACCCGTTGACTAAACATCTCTCACGAGAAAAACATGATCATACCTTAGTATTCTTTGGGTGTTAATCACTTAGCAATGTGAACTAGATTGTTGACTCTAGTAAACCCTTTGGGTGTTGATCACATGACGATGTGAACTATGGGTGTTAATCACATACAGATGTGAATATTGGTGTTAAATCATATGGCGATGTGAACTAGATTATTGACTCTAGTGCAAGTGGGAGACTGAAGGAAATATGCCCTAGAGGCAATAATAAAGTTATTAGTTATTTCCTTATTTCATGATAAATGTTTATTATTCATGCTAGAATTGTACTAACCGAAAACATAATAATATGGTAATACATAGACAAACATAATATCACTAGTATGCCTCTACTTGACTAGCTCGTTAATCAAAGATGGTTAAGTTTCCTAACCATAGACATGAGTTGTTATTTGATTAACGGGATCACATCATTAGGAGAATGATGTGATTGACTTGACACATTCCGTTAGCTTAGCACTTGATCGTTTATTATGTTGCTATTGCTTTCTTCATGACTTATACATGTTCCTATGACTATGAGATTATGCAACTCCTGATTACCAGAGGAACACTTTGTGTGCTAGCAAATGTCACAACGTATTTGGGTGATTATAACGATGCTCTACAGGTGTCTCCAAAGGTACATGTTGAGTTGGCATATTTCGAGATTAGGATTTGTCACTCCGATTGTTGGAGAGGTATCTCTGGGCCCTCTCGGTAATGCACATCACTATAAGCCTTGCAAGCAATGTGACTAATGAGCTAGTTGCGGGATGATGCATTACATAACGAGTAAAGAGACTAGCCGGTAACGAGATTGCACTAGGTATTGAGATACCGACGATCGAATCTCGGGCACCATTGAAATCCGTTGAGACGACGCCTTATGAACTGTGGTTTGGCAAGAAACCAAAGTTGTCATTTCTTAAAATTTTGGGGCTGCGATGCTTATGTGAAAAAGTTTCAACCTGATAAGCTCGAACCCAAATCGGAGAAGTGCGTCTTCATAGGATACCCCAAAGGAAACTGTTGGGTACACCTTCTAATCACAGATCCAAAGGCAAAATATTCGTTGCTAAGAATGGATCCTTTCTAGAGAAGGAGTTTCTCTCGAAAGAAGTGAGTGGGAGGAAAGTAGAACTTGATAAGGCAACTGTACCTACTCCCTTATTGGAAAGTAGTTCATCACAGAAACCTGTTCCTATGACGCTGTCACGCCCATTATGCGACCCTATCCAAAAGGAACTCGAAGGTCCCACCAAGGATAGACCCGCATATTGAAACACTTTTGCAAGGTGGATATCATTACATCAACATTACATAATAGAAGGGGATACATAAAAAAAGGCATACAATGCCACACGAATACAACATCATCTTACATAAGAGCACCATCCGACTACAGAAGAAACACAAACAGGAACTCAAACGACATCCACCCTGCTAGCCCAGGCTGCCGACCAGGAACCTATCCCCTGGTCGAAGAAGAAGCAGAAGAAGAACTCCAAAACAAGCAAACATCGCTCTCGCGTCATGATCATCGCAAAACCTGTACCTGCAACTGTTGTTGTAGTAATCTGTGAGCCACGAGGACTCAGCAATCCCATTACCATGGGTATCAAGAGTAGCAAAGCTTAAAGGGAAAGGAAGGGGTAAAGTGGTGAGGTTGCAGCAGCGACTAAGCATATATGGTGGCTAACATACGCAAATAAGAGCGAGAAGAGAAGCAAAGGAACGATCGTCAACTAGTAATGATCAAGAAGTGATCCTGAACTCCTACTTACGTCAAACATAACCCAAAACCGTGTTCACTTCCCGGACTCTGCCGAAAAGAGACCATCACGGCTACACACGCGGTTGATGCGTTTTAATTCGGATCTGGTGTCAAGTTATCTACAACCGGACATTAACAAATTCCCATCTGCCACATAACCGCGGGCATGGCTTTCGAAAGTTTATACCCTGCAGAGGTGTCCCAACTTAGCCCATGATAAGCTCTCGCGATCAACGAAGGATATACCTTCTCCCAGGAAGACCCGATCAGACTCGGAATCCCAGTTTACAAGACATTTCGACAATGGTAAAACAAGACCAGCAAAGCCGGCCGATGCGCCGAGAAATCCCGATAGGAGCTTCACATATCTCGTTCTTAGGGCACACCGGATGAACACTACGTACAACTTAAACCAGCCCTCAAGTTGCCCCGAGGTGGCGCTGCAAGTGGCTCTAGTTTGGACCAACACTCGAAGGAGCACTGGCCCGTGGGGGGTTAAAATAAAGATGACCCTCGGGCTCCGGAAACCCAAGGGAAAAAGGGCTAGGTAAGGCAAATGGTAAAACCAAGGTTGGGCCTTGCTGGAGGAGTTTTATTCAAAGCGAACTGTCAAGTGGGTCCCGTAAATCACCCAACTGTGTAAGGAACGCAAAATCTGGGAAGATAACACCGGTATGACGGAAACTAGGGCGGCAAGAGTGGAACAAAACACCAGGCATAAGGCCGAGTCTTCCACCCTTTACCAAGTATATAGATGCATTAATTAAATAATAGATATTGTGATATTCCAACATAATCCTGTCCATCATGGAGCAATCTTCAACTTCACCTGCAACTAACAAAGCTATAAGAGGGGCTGAGCAAAGCGCTAACATAGCCAAGCAATGGTCTGCTAGGAAGGGTGAAAAAGGTTAGAGGCTGACATGGCAATTGGGGAGGCTTGAAGATCAATTGATAGGTAGCGTAGCATAGCGATAGAATGAGTTCAGGGTAGTGGTCATCTTGCCTGAGATCCCGCTAGGAAGAAGAACGAGTCCATGAAGAAGACGAACGGGAGTAGTCGAACGAATCCTCACAATCGCAACATTACCGGAACTAAGAAGCAACACCGAAAAGAAACAAACAACATGGTAAAAAACCATCACATAAGCATGGCACGATGCACAACCAAGTATGATGCATGTCCGGTTTAATGAGGCATGGCATGGCAAAGTGCACAAACAATACTACAAATTAAGTGGAGCTCAATATGCAACGAGTTGCATATTGACAAAACACCACATGGACATATTTAGTTTAATATCGTTTAAGCTACCAAACAATATTAAATGTTGTTAAACATGCCAAGAGGTGAAGCATAATTAAAACTACCTATCTAGGCAAATTTAAATGAGGCCGGAACAACAAACAACAATTCCGGAAAATCCTCATGTGCATATTTTAGATTTGGTACTGTTCTTCCCTAAATCATATTTTATTGTTGTTAAACAGGAAAATAAAGTGCACCATGTTAAACTAGGCATTTTTCCACCCCATTTACATATAAAGTTTATTTAAAACCGAGCTACAGTTATTTAGTTATGAAATAAATCAATTTAACATGTTATTTATGCAAAATCAAACAAACAGCAAGTTTAAACATTTTAAACAAGGTTGAAAGTGGCATATTATTAAACTAGATGAAATTCTAAGCATTTTACATATATAAAACATTTTAATCCGATGCACGGTTGATGAGTTATTAAATGCATGAATACTAGGGGTTTTTCTGCAAAACTGTTAAATCGCTGGATAAACGGATAAATTCGCAGCAAGGGAAAAAACTACACAGGCCGAAACTGGCTGGGCCAAAGTGCACAGGAGAGGGGCAGGGTCTGCTCACCCTGGGCTATGGCCCGGTTCAGTGGAGGCACCAGGCCGGCGGGGCAAGCGGGCCGGCTGGATCTGGCTGCTGGCGACGCTGGGCCGCGGTCAACGCGCGTTTGGACCGGGCGAGCTCCTCTTGCTCGATATGGACAGCGGGGGCACTAAAGCGGGCGCGGGCGTAGTCAGGTGCTCGTCGGGAAGCAGAGCAGAGGTGGCACTGGACGGGAAGGCAGCAACGGGGTCCGGCGAGGCACGGAAGTCCGGTGGGACGGTGGGGATGGAGCGGACGGGCGGATCCGGGCTTGGGACGGCCGGTCCTCGCCGGATTGAAGGAGCGGCGATGCGGCAAAATTCGAGCGGCTCCCTGGAGCTGTTACAGAGAACAAAGGAGAGGGATGAGAGGCAGGGGAGGAGATTAGGAAGGAAAAGAGGATGACACGGGGTGGATTCGGGCGACGGCTCACCGGAGGGTCGCCGGGGCTCCGTTTTGCGACGAGGGAACCGGCGGGGAGGGGAATGCGTCGGTTCTGACGAGGACGCAAATGAGGAGGCGAAGGAGGCAGGGGATTGGCGTACCGACTTCAGATGAAGCAGGGCGCTGGACTTGCGAGCGCGGGGATGGACGCGGGAGGACGGACCCATCCGTCTCCCGGCTGGGCCTGGTACAAACGGCGGCGAGGGAGTTGCGGCCACCATGACTGTTCCTGGTACATAGAGGGAGAGGCATGAGAGACGAGGAAAAGGAGAAGACAGGATGAAGAGGAGGGCCGGCGGTGCTCATCTGCTGCTGCTGCTTGGGCGGCGCGTGGGAAGCGCGGGAGGAGCGCGATGGGGTTCGGCGTGGAGTGGATCGAGGAGCTGCTCTGGTTGGTCGGGCGAGCGAACCGGGGAGGAGCAGTGGGGACCTCTGGTTGGTGGCTGGAGGAAAACAAGGAGAAGGGATCCCCAGGGGATTTGGTGGAGTGGCGGCGGGATGGGACAAGGTTCCTAATTTTTAGGGTTTGTCTAAAATGGACTAGAGGTGGACTATATATATGGAAATAAGGGAAATTTGGATCCTCCGATCGCGATCGGGCGGTCCGGAATAAATGGGTTAGGGAGTCCAAAAAATAAAACGAAGATATTTTATAGATGTTAGGAGATGATCCGGACCATTGGTCATGACAGTCCGGGTCGGGTCTGGGAGAAGTTTTCGGGCTAGGTTGCGGAGGTGGTCGGTCTCAAGAAAGGTCAACAGAGACGAGGAAGAAGCGGCAACTATCCACGGGAGCAAGTTTTATGAAAACGATGCCGATGCAATGCGAATGATGACATGAGACGAGATGCATAACAAGAACAAAATGCAAAACAACAGACAAAAACCCAACCACGGAGGAAATAACATGTCGCATCTCCGTAAAAGGCAATAGTTGGAGTTACGAATATGGAAAGTTGTATCCGGGGCGTTACACACTCCACCAATACGAGAGGATCTCGTCCTGAGATCTAGGATGGCACCGGAGGGAAAAGGAAGAGGAAGATATGAGGTAAACTAAGATGCTTCTTCGACAAAAGAGTGAAACCAAAGAACCTTGCGAGGTTGAACAAATTGAAGGAAGAATACACCAGAGGTGAATGAAGTTGAAAACACTCCATTAGGAGAGAGGAACAAGGAACATTACGAGAACTTGAAGGTTGCAAAGACATGAATCAAGAGTTTAATGGACAAGATAGAATTTGAAACCACTCCGATTAAAACAAGATGAGAGAGGAAGAATTCGGGCAACACTCCGGTTGAACATGGAAGGAATAGAACATGAACTTGAGAAGATGGGATGATACTTGATGAAATCAACAACACACTGCCTCCGGAACTATTGAAAGAATGGACAATGGGTAAGAAGGATTTCAGACAGCACTAAGGTTGAAAAGAGAAGCAAAACTTGATAAGATGAAAGAACTTGAATGAGAACACAACACTCCAGTTAAATGGATGAGCACGAAAAGAACACGATCCTAACAATCGAGATGATGAGTGAAAAGAGCAACATCACAATGCCTCCGGAAGAAAGAATAGAAGATAGATCATCGGAATAACAGAATGGAGAAGAAAATGCCAATTTCTGCCACAAAAGAACTTGGGGAGCACCCTTCAAAGAAGGTTATAACAGAGTTGTTGGAAAACCAACAACGAAACGAATAAGCTTGTAGTGGGCTTATAGAAAACTTCTCAAAATTGAGGCGAAATTCTGCCACTACGGAAACAAATAATATAATTGATAATACCGACGAGATGAAAAACTTATTCCACCAAGATGATAAAGAGATAACTTGGATCATGCATAATCACCACAAATAGCAACAACCCTTAAGGAAAGGCTTTAGGTGAAATCTGACACAAGATAACTCCAAGGAAGAAAATGATGGGTTTAAAATACCTCATTCTTGACAACATGTGAATCGAGAAACATGAATGGAAATTGTCAAGAGTGACATAACACCACCTCAAAAGAAAAGGTAGAAAGAATTGCACTTTGGAATGCAAGATGAAGAATACTTGAGCTCCTCAAAACAAAACATGTGTTTAGCACCATGTTTATTTTAGAATGTAGCTTGGCGGATCATGACTCCGAGAGAAAAACTTGAAGAACAATTGAAGAATGAAAGAAATCCTTGATGAACCACCATGTAGAGCCTCCATGAAGAACTCCGGTAATAAAAGGATGATAAAAAGAAAGAGAAGTTGAAAACACAAGGTGAAGCCTTGCAATGATTTTTTGATGGAGCTATGAAATGATATAACCGAGAGAACTTGGAACTCCGGAAAGAAAAGATGAACACTAGAACCGAGAATGTGATATGATGAACAACTTTGGAAAGAAGAAACTAGATCACTTGGATGAAACAATAATAAGAATTACGTTATGCCTATCCTTCACCAATTTAAATTGATGACAAGCAACAGATTTGGCATACTACTTATTCTCATAGAAAGGATTAAGATAGATATAGTGCAAACTTGGGAAGGTCTTCAACGATCCACCGGTAGGATTGAAACAACGAATAAATCGATATGAGAACATAGGAATAGGAGTCTTGAACAAACCACCATAAGAATTAAAAAAACGAACAAAGAAAAGATAGCGAAACATTGGGAAGAGTTAGAAAATGAACGAAGATACTTGAGGGGATTTAGATACACGAGAACGAAGAGATCATGAATTGATTAGAGGGTATTTGAACGATGCACCGGTAAGATTTGGAGAACGATAGCTACACTCTGAGAATGAAGAATTATGACATGATGGCCTTCGGAGGAAAGAAATGGAAACAACTCATGAAATGCTCCGGATGGGTGAAAAGAATATCCACAATAAAAAACAATTATGAGGATGACATGAAGCTAGAACCATGAATCTTCAAGAGAATGGACCAAGATTTAAGAGAATCTCTTCTTCGGTCTTCACATGTTGAGAATGATGATGAGAACCACCACCCAATTGTTTAGACACTCCGGAACAAAGAAGAATAGAAATGATGAACCAACGATGAAAATATTCTGAAAGCGATCTTGGAGAAGGAATATGACTGATGAAAAAATTCATTCTTACGTCAAACTTGGAAATGAACTTGAGAATGGCTCCGAAAAATTAGAAGAGTCAGGTAAGATCCTGGGAAAAGACCTGTGGGTTAGGGCCCACTCAAAAGAAAACACCGTTGCACAATTGCTTGAAATAGAGTTTGCACCGGTAGAATTAAATAGCTTGAATGAGAGAAAAACCTTGAAGTAACTCGAACGGATTAAGAATGGAAATAGAAGTCTTGTGAGATATCTTCAGCACTCCAGAACAAATGAATAGGAAGAAGTGAATGATAAAGAGGTGCATCGGCATGAGAAAGCATTAGAAATGAGGAAAGGAATATGATGAATATCGAAAGCTTGAATTGGATCCACCGGAGAAGAAACAACAATGCAGGATGATGAACTTGAAACTGTTGAGCATCTTCATGGGAAATCACCGGATAAGAACATTGACGGAAAAGAATGGAGAGCCTTCCCATCAATAAAATGGATACCCGATTAAGAAATCTGAGTCCTTGAAGAAAAAAAGGGTGGGAGGATGGGAAAACAAAGGCAACTTGGGGCAGATGGAATGGATACCGTTGAAGAAAACTTAGAATTGATCTTGCGGATGGGGAGAATGATGGGATCCACTTGAAGAGAAGCACACCGGTTGGAAAAGAGTTGACATGACAACCTCAGTGATCAAGAAGGATTAGCACTCCCATAGAAATATGAGAACACCATTTGAAAGGTATGGAATCAACACTTGACATTGAAGCAACTCAAATACCACAAATAAAAATAAAACAAAGGATTTGGCTTGTAGAATAAGCCGGAACAAATACATATGATAGAGCTTTCACCAATCCCATATCATGCATCTGTCGGAAAGATATTCTAGGAGCTACTGGAATTCCCACCTATAAACTCCCAAAACTTTCTGGTTATGCAATCTGGTGTTGGGGATACAGGGGAAGCAATATATCTCACCCAAACTAACAATCCCTACATCCAGCTGTATCCATCCGTCAACACATAACCAAGAAAACTCCGGAACTCGTGTACCTCAACCTTACAAAAGCATCCATTATACGAGTTATGGCAATACTCCCGAACTCCCGCCCCAGTACTGGGTGGCGTCGAGGTTATCTCACCAACAACTGCATAAAAGAGATTTTCGATGTCGGCAGAACTCAGGTATTCCAGAACTGCAACGATAAAATTGTGACGACAACACCTCGGAGCTCAACTCCCTGAGTCACTGCCACATAAAAGACAGCAGGCACCAAGAACAATGTTCTTGTCACAAAACCATCAGAACAATTCCAAGATACCCACGTGATCCTAAAAAAAAATTAGTAAAATTTGAGGAGAGGAAAGACAAAACATCTACGTCGAGAGTCCTCACCAGAGCGACGAAGGGGCCTGAGGAGTAAAAAGAATCCTACTCTCTGATATATATAATCCTAAGACTCAAAAATAGTTTAATTCTAGACTCAACAACGGCCAACAATCAAGGGGGCTCCTAAGGTCGGTCGAGGCTCTGATTACCAACTTGTCATGCCCAATATGCGACCCTATCCAAAAGGAACTCGAAGGTCCCACCAAGGATAGACCCGCATATTGAAACGCTTTTGCAAGGTGGATATCATTACATCAACATTACATAATAGAAGGGGATACATAAAAAAGGCATACAATGCCACATGAATACAACATCATCTTACATAAGAGCACCATCCGACTACGGATGAAACACAAACAGGAACTCAAACGACATCCACCCTACTAGCCCAGGATGCCGACCTGGAACCTATCCCCTGGTCGAAGAAGAAGCAGAAGAAGAACTCCAAAACAAGCAAACATCGCTCTTGCGTCATGATCATCGCAAAACCTGTACCTGCAACTATTGTTGTACTAATCTGTGAGCCACGAGGACTCAGCAATCCCATTACCATGGGTATCAAGACTAGCAAAGCTTAAAGGGAAAGGAAGGGGTAAAGTGGTGAGGTTGCAGCAGCGACTAAGCATATATGGTGGCTAACATACGCAAATAAGAGCGAGAAGAGAAGCAAAGGAACGGTCGTCAACTAGTAATGATCAAGAAGTCATACGGAACTCCTACTTACGTCAAACATAACCCAAAACCGTGTTCACTTCCCGGACTCTGCTGAAAAGAGACCATCACGGCTACACACGCGGTTGATGCGTTTTAATTCGGATCTCGTGTCAAGTTATCTACAACCGGACATTAACAAATTCCCATCTGCCACATAACCGCGGGCACGGCTTTCGAAAGTTTATACACTGCAGGGGTGTCCCAACTTAGCCCATGATAAGCTCTCGCGATCAATGAAGGATATACCTTCTCCCAGGAAGACCTGATCAGACTCGGAATCCCGGTTTACATGACATTTCGACAATGGTAAAACAAGACCAGCAAAGTCGCCCGATGCGCCGACAAATCCCGATAGGAGCTGCACATATCTCGTTCTCAGGGCACACCGGATGAACTCTACGTACAACTAAAACCAGCCCTCAAGTTTCCCCGAGGTGGCGCTGCAAGTGGCTCTAGTTTGGACCAACACTCGAAGGAGCACTGGCCCGGGGGGGTTAAAATAAAGATGACCCTCGGGCTCCGGAAACCCAAGGGAAAAAGGGCTAGGTGAGGGAAATGGTAAAACCAAGGTTGGGCCTTGCTGCAGGAGTTTTATTCAAAGCGAACTATCAAGGGGGTCCCATAAATCACCCAACCGCGTAAGAAACGCAAAATCCGGGAACATAACACCGGTATGACGGAAACTAGGGCGGCAAGAGTGGAACAAAACACCAGGCGTAAGGCCGAGTCTTCCACCCTTTACCAAGTATATAGATGCATTAATTAAATAAGAGATATTGTGATATCCCAACATAATCATGTCCATCATGGAGCAATCTTCAACTTCACTTGCAACTAACAAAGCTATAAGAGGGGCTGAGCAAAGCGGTAACATAGCCAAGCAATGGTTTGCTAGGAAGGGTGAAAAAGGTTAGAGGCTGACATAGCAATTGGGGAGGCTTGAAGAGCAATTGATAGGTAGCGCAGCATAGCGATAGAACGAAGCAACTAGCATAGCAATGATAGTAGTGAGATCCAGGGTAGTGGTCATCTTGCCTGAGATCTCGCTAGGAAGAAGAACGAGTCCATGAAGAAGACGAACGGGAGTAGTCAAACGAATCCTCACTATCGCAACATTACCGGAACTAAGAAGCAACACTGAAAAGAAACAAACAACATGGTAAACAACCATCACATAAGCATGGCACGATGCATAACCAAGTATGATGCATGTCCGGTTTAATGAGGCATGGCATGGCAAAGTGCACAAACAATACTACAAATTAGGTGGAGCTCAATATGCAACGAGTTGCATATTGACAAAACACCACATGGACATATTTAGTTTAATCTCGTTTAAGCTACCAAACAATATTAAATGTTGTTAAACATGTCAAGAGGTGAAGCATAATTAAACTACCTATCTATGCAAATTTAAATGAGGCCGGAACAACGAACAACAATTCCGGAAAATCCTCATGAGCATATTTTAGATTTGGTACTGTTCTTCCCTAAATCATATTTTATTGTTGTTAAACAGGAAAATAAAGTGCACCATGTTAAACTAGGCATTTTTTCACCCCATTTACATATAAAGTTTATTTAAAACCGAGCTACAGTTATTTAGTTATGAAATAAATCATTTTAACATGTTATTTATGCAAAATTAAACAAACAGCAAGTTTAAACTGTCAGGACCCCGACTCAATGCCACATAGATCTAGCATGTAACACTTCATATCACTTTGCGGCCTCACGCACGGTATTCCCACGGGTGTCGCCTTACCTTTACCCGGGACCGTTTGCGCCTTTTGGCACACGTATATGACAGTGTCGCTAGCATCCATATGATAAGGAGCCCGGGCTGACATGGCTAGTCGTAAACCCAAAGTGGCACAAACTTACAGGGACAGGCATCCATGACCCAGCATCGAACGTGTCGGTCATCAGCGAGTGAATCCAGGCTGTAGCACTGGGCTAGCAGGACTCCGGTGAACCGGGCTGTAGCGGGCTAACAGGACTCCGGTATTCATCGCGTGACATTTCCCTGAAGGGACAGACACAGGAACGAAGAAGGACACATGCCGGCCAGCCTAAGTGTTCCGGAGCAGTAGCAAGCTACCATGGCTCGGTGGAAACACTAGGAGACATTTCCCGGTAAGAGAGGCTACTAAAGATAAACAACTAGATGGTCAGATCCCACACATACCAAGCATTTCAATAGCATACACACAATATGCTCGATATGCGCAAATACAACATGGCATCACAACATGACTCTACGACTCAAGTAATTTATTCAATAGGCTCCGAGGAGCGAGATATTACAATCATGGGTCTCATGACCCAACAATCAGAGCATACAAGTCAAAGCACAAGCGGAAGCTATCATGTCTGAGTACAGACATCTATAAATGAAAAAGGCTGAGAAGCCTGACTATCTATCAGATCCTGCCGAGGGCACAAGATCGTAGCTGAGGTATCAAGCTAAACGTCGAAGTCCAAACGGAACTACTAGTGAGACTGAAGTCTCTCTGCAAAAACATAAAATAGGCAAACGTGAGTACAAATGTACCCAGCAAGACTTACATCAGATCTATCTACACATGCATCATTATCAACAAAGGGGATGGTGGAGTTTGACTGCAGCAAGCTAGCTTTGACTCGGTGGCTAACCTGAACTACGACTGCAAGTAACTCTTTTGAGGTGGCGCACACGAGTCCACATATTCCCCATATCAATACACCACTATGGATCCGCTCCCGTCTCCCTACGAGAACGCCATCCATAGCACTCACGCTTATCTTGCGTATTTTAGAGTATCCACTTTCACTTGTCTATGAACTGATATAAGCAACCCAGAAGTCCTTTACCGCGGACACGGCTATTCGAATAGATGATGTTAACCCTGCAGGGGTGTACTTCTTCATACATGTTTCCACCACTTAGCGTCTGCACACGACATGTGCTCGGCAGACTTCAAGCGAAAGCCGACGTGGGTGTAGACCACGACCTACCTAAACACGCAAGTCTCTAGTCCAGGTTTATCGCCTATTCGGGTTCCATCCATGAGGAGATCCGGCCGGAGTTTCGCTCACAGCCCCAAACGATGTGAACAGGGTTCCGTGACACCAAACGGGTGCCCGGTTTACCCGGCCACGTGCCTACCGCATCACAGCCCACCCCTACGGTCAGCGATGTCCACGGCCTCCAGCATACTACAAACACCAGAAACTACTTGCAACTCCTGGACAGAGGACTAGGGTGAATAAGAAGTCGAGCAGGGTCATATTTCAGGGCCCAATGCATGGTAGTAGCTGAATCATGGATCACAAACACAGAACTCAGTTCCTAAGGACGGCTTCAATGAGACAACCCACCATGTACTCCTACATGGCCTCTCACCGACACCTTTACCAAATCGTGTTCACACACTTAGCTCACACATAGTAGGACATGTTCACACGCCTCTGATTCATCCCCGATGAATCAGACCTGACTCAACTCTAAGCAGTAGCAGGCATGACAAACAAACATGAATGAGTAGGCACAACAGGGCTCAAACAACTCCTACTCATGCTAGTGGGTTTCATCTAATTACTGTGGAATGACAGGTCATGCAGAGGATAAAGGGGTTCAGCTACCGCAGCAAGTAACAGATGAATCGATGTTGTCCTAATGCAGTAAAAGAGAGCAGGAGCGAGAGAGTGGGATTTTATCGGAATGAACAAGGGGGTTTTGCTTGCCTGGCACTTCTGAAGATAGCATTGAGTCTTCATCAGTGTCAACGATCACATCATCGGTATCACGTCTATCGAGAGGGGACAATTACCGGCAACATAGAAGGGAACACAATCAATGCAATGCACAATATGATGCATGATCATGACATGGCAAAATGAATGTGTTTTGAGCTAATGCAACTAGCAATAGATTAAATGAAGTTGGTTTGAATACAAGATTCAAATTCAAACTCCATATGTGATTATTCAAATGCCCTTTAATTGATTTGTGCTAAACAGCAGCTATAAGTCGTTCTAACATGCATGAAAATGGTACAGATGGATTCCTTGAATTTTTCTGATAATTTTTCATATATAAATTATTTAATTTGGAGTTACGGTTGAATTTCTATGATTTTTAGAAGTTTTAGCTATTTTCTGGAATTTCCTGATTATTATAAAATAAACTAAATTCCAGAAAAGGAATATGGCGTCAGCATGACCTCACCCTGACGTCATCAGGTCAACAGGGCGGGTCCAAGTCAAACCTGACGTGTGGGGTCCACACGTCAGTGACACGGGTTAAACAGGGGGGGTTTAGTTTAGTTTAATTAAAGATTAGGGCACTAGGGCCCACATGTCAGTGTCAGCAGGGGGGTAATTAAATTAAAATAAACTAAACTAATTAACAGGGGCTGGCCCCACCTGTCATCGACCCAGGGGGTCAAACCCCTGGTCAACAGGGCCTAACCCACCGGCGTCTAGCCGCCGGCAACGACCAGACGCGGCGGAGGCTCGGGAATCGCCCACAGGGCACGGTTTAGGGCACGGATGGGTCCTACGGCGAGCTGGGACTCGTGCGCATCCAGCGGTGGCGGCGAATGGAGCTGGGGTGGCCCGAAGTGACGGCAACTACGACGACGGCGGCGGCCGGAGTTCGGGCGACCACGGGTTTGATGCTGCAGAGAGCAAGCGGGCTAGTTTTTGCGCTAGGCATGCTCTATGGGAAACTACGAACGCGCAGGGCTCGCCGGGGTGACCAAATGGTCACCGGAGCTACGCCGGCGGCGAGCTCGGCGGAGGTGAGCTTCGGCCATGGCGGAATCGGTGCTAGAGGACGCGCTAGAGGAAGGGAACAGGGGGGAAATGGAGAGGAGCTCACGTAGGGACTAGCAGAGTCGACGACGAGGTCGGGGAAGCTCTGGACGACGCGAATTTACGGCGGCGATCTCCGGGCACCGGAGATGAAGACGACGCCGTTGGCGACGAAGCAAAGCCCTCCGGCTCGTTTCCTTCAGCTTGGGGATGTGGTGCTCGATTGCGGAGCTGCTGGGCACGGTCACGGGACGAGAGGTGGTCGGTGGTCATAGCTACAGCGAGCGGCGCTCTCAGGTGCGTTCGGTGACGAGAGGGAGGGAGAGCAGAGGAGGAGGAGGGGGTCCAGAGAGCGAGGGAGAAGTGAGAGGGGGGTCGGGGGCTGCGTGGCGTCGCAGAAGGGACCAGGGGAGGAGGAGGCAGCCAGGCAGGGAGGAGGTGGCCGGGGCGTGTGGCCGCGCGCGCCGGGCGCGTGCCCGTCCTCCTGGCAGAGGATGAAGGCGACAGGGGAGGGAGGCGGCGGTGGGCTGGGCCAGCGGGAGGAGCTGGGCCGGCTGGGCTGGACAGGTAAGCGCCAGGTAGGCCTCTGCTCTTTTATTTTTTTCCTTCTGTTTTAATTCTGTTTTCTATTTTGCAGGTTTGTTTTGAATTTGGTTTTGATACCAATTCAATTTATTTTGCTTCTGACAATATTTTTAGGAGCTAAAAGAATTAAAACAATGCTCCACAAAAATATTTCAGAATTATTGGACCTATATTTATTTAACAGTAGATATAAGTCCAATTCAAATAGCTATTGATTTAATTCAAATACCCAAAATAAATGTTTCTGAGATACCGAAAATATTGGTTTGGATTTTACCTCTTGCCAATATTTCCAGAGGATAACAAGAACATTTTCTTGGACTTATTTGAAGCAATTTTTATCTTGATCATTTTTTTAAAGGATTCTGAGGCTTTGAAAATTCCACAATTCAAATTTCATTTGAATTTAACCATGATGCAGCAACCAAGCTAGTCCAAGGCCAGGGTAAAGCTAGGGATGTGACAACTCACCCCCACTAAACAAGAATCTCGTCTCGAGATTCAAGCGTAGGGTAGGATGAAGGGGAAACGCAAACTAGTACAATCTTCACGATCCAGGTTGCACTTCAAATGAACGTTGTTTCGATCACCATCTTTGTCTTGTCGTCTTGTTCTGAGAACTCCAATTGACATGACAATGAGAGGAAAGGGAAACTCTAGCAGGATCGATCTTCTAGAAGACCGAACAACTCACGGAATGAGACATAGAGCCATCTCTCGGGTTGAGACACGAGATACACATCAAGAGGGGTGGAAAGAAACGGATGACGAAGGTTCACTAGGTGGACCACAATTTCACGCTTAAGAAGGTGGTAAACGATTGCCCACGTAGCGAGGAGTTGAGTTGCCATGATACCACGACGAAACATCCTGGAGGAGGGTGATTCGTAGATTATTGCCTTAAGTGGCAAAAAGAATTACCTTTGATTCAGAGATCATTGAGACTCTTTAAACCAGCTTAAGGCAAATCATAATCGATCATTTAGAGGGGTTCGGTAGAATGGCATACCCGAACTTGGATGATGTGGATTACCTTGTTGAAGACAACGTAATGAATGATTTTTGCTTATCACCGGAAATGGAAGAGACCCATGGTAGAATGGCACAATGGCGGTGCAAGCTGGGAACAAAATGCAAATGCTGGGAATGATTCTGGTAACTGGGGAAGAACCCAACAATAGGGAGTGAATTCATTGTTTGAAAAGGTCATAGCATTGCCGAGGAAACTGAGAGCAAACCCAGTTAGTGCCGATGATAACACGTAGCGCTTGTGCATGCTCTCAAGAACTTGAGCATTTCTATAATCATCAAGGTTTTATCAACATCCGTGTCAAGGGTCCGGCAACACAACTTGCTACCATTATGAATGATGATGGAGGATGCAGATGCAAAGAAAAATAACACCTTCTCAGATTTCATCTTAGCGAGGCCAAGGAAACAAAATCTGGATGATCGACCGAGAGACATTTAGCACTCCGCTTCTAATGTTCTCCTTGATGTGCTAGCGTAACCCATTTATAGATATGGTTTGATATCTAGAACATCAAGTAAAAAGGTCGGACTTCGGGATCTCAAAATCCATAGGGGCAACTAGGGAGTAAATCCTACGAAATCCCTATGGGGAGGTGGCCAACTTCCTCAATCAAGATATTATAATAACAGGTCTTCCGGCTGGATGTGTTGGCCACGACATCCACTTTACTTGTTTTCGAGGGATCGATATTATAGTTCTTGGGAAATGTTCCAAACCATCATATCTGCCTGAGATTCAGATCTGGTTGGTGTCAGGATATTCCAGACTCATCGAGTGTAGGAAGAAAAATGAAAGTTTGCAACGCAAATCGACGAGATGACGTTGCGGGATTCTCGGGAGATGAACTACGATAGCAAGCTCCAAAATATGAGCTGGTTCTGCTACAAACATGTGAACATGTTGTCCAAGACAAGCATGACCACAAAGTAGTCTTATAATAAAACACTACCGAGTTCAGGAGGGGGAACCATCATTAATGACATCGAAGTCTCCACGCGTGGAAGTCCAAAGAGTTCACCTTGGACAGACTCCTTTATCTTTGAACAACTCAATCAGTGGCTTGGTGTGCTAGGGACACATATAGAATGGAGGTTGCAAGTCTCCAGACCACAGAATACTTCGCACATATGCATGACTGACTTGGGATGATTCCAGAGGAAGCAAAACTAACTTTCTCAAATTCACGGCGGCAACTTTCACCAAATGCACGTGTATAAGAGGAAGTCACTCCTTCATCCAAACATATGCTTCATGAACAAAACACGAAGAAATGCTTACACAAGTTTCCAACACTAGGTTGATGTTCAACATGACTCGTGGGAGAGACAAAATGCTGCTGATGGGCTCAACAACAACTCATCGAGATTTCCATGTAAATGGAATTCCATAATTATGTGAACAAGTGATAGCATTGGTCAGACCCAAAAGATATAATGGTGTATGCTCGAGGGATCGACCACGAGTAAGACAACATTACGAACATCGTTGGTTCTGATTTGATTTGACGATAACCCATACTCAAATCAAAGTTTTTATCAGGAAATAGGTCCAATAACTGATCACAGGGACCAATCGATGAACATATCATCTCTCTTCAACACACTCTACACAAGAATATCCCTTTGGAACGAACTAAGTCAGACAAGCTTTTATCTTCCAACTCTCCAAGTTGTTGTCTTGCTTAACCAACTAGCTCAGGGATATCTAACACCGATTCTTGGAGAGAAGGTGGTTCATAAGAAACCAACTTGATCACGAGCTCAACATAACGGTCAGGTGACGACCTGGTGATACTTCCGAGAAGACATTCAGAAAATCACGAACCACCGGTATGTTACTAAGCTCGAGAACAATCTCGCTTTTGAGGGCAAGACGATATGATCAAATGAGTGAGGACTTGAAATAATTCCTATCTCATTGGTCGAGGAGTGCACCAGAAATAGGGACTAGGCAGCACAATCAGTCTTAGGGTGACGATTCAATAATCAACATGCTAAGAATGAGGTTATCGTCCATTTAACTACCAAGCAACAAGGTTGCTGGGAGTATTGATTTCACACATCACAATTCACTTGTCAACATTCCGGTTATAACCACACGGAACCGAGGAATGAGTAATGATGGCGAGAAGTATCACTGTACCAAGAGTTCATAGGATGGTGTGCAATTCCTACAACAATCCCGATATAAAAGATGGTAATACTCCAAGGTAGAACAGAGCAAAAGCTGGATTAGCAATTTGTTCTGCGGAGCACAACTTCTTTGACCCAATCCTGGATATGGAAGAGGTACTGGAGTTTGTTTCTCCTAGTCATTCCGCGATAGAATGGCTTGACGGACCACAAGAGTAATAGGCATCGATAAACGAACGCACGCATACTCTTGACTATCAATTGATAGACGAAGGTCAGTAGACAACTAAAGAGGGACAACTGAAAGGAACATATAACTTTCTGAGTTTTGGATGCATAGATTAGTATGTCGAACCAAGTTCAACAAGTTTCTTCCGAATAACCCATGCAGAAAAGTAGAACTGGCAGAGTCGCAATATAGAGTGGAGAACTCATAGAGGGCCTGTTGTGATCTTTTGGTTCAAAGAACTTCTGCCATAAAGTGGTTCATAGTATTTGGAAGAAGGAAATACCACGAACTTCGAGGACTAGCGCAAAGGTTACTAATATCCTAAAGGAACTAGCAAACACTATCAACATGAAGTAAGTAGAGTGAATCTCGGGTTCAAGAACCCAGGAATAGAATGCCTACTAACTAAATGGCATCACAGGATGCTTTCGATAATAAAGGCCAGAATCTTCACACTGGGAACACAAAACGTTGCTAGATTACTAGGTGACTCCCTAAAACACCTAGAGTCATAATAATTATTCCAACATATATGTCGAGGCAATAAAGTACCTCAACTCACTAATTTGTGTGATTAATCTGACCAAAGGCACATCGGAAATAGGAGGAAGGGATTTGCAATTGCATCCGACTATTTAGAAACCTGGGATGACACGGACAGCATAACGGCTATAAATGCTCAAAAAGATTTGAGACATGCTACAAAATGGTGGCATAACCACTTGATCATCATAATACCAAGGTTTCGAGATCATCAGTTAACATACAGAAGTAGAAACTGAACTCAAGCTTAGAACCATCAATCCTACAAGTCTGCAGATTAGTAACACGTGATCCTGATAGAAAGAAGAGATAGCCTAGTTCTTAATCCCCGTAGGAAAGATAAGATGACTCAGATCAGAAGGGCATGAGGTAAAGGAGTAAAAAGAGCCTTACGTTCCATCCCACAATCAATTCCCTTATATAACTAAAGAATTTCTAGACTCAACTTCGACCAGTTTGGCTTGGTAATCCTACAGGCAGTCAAGCTCTGATACCAACGCTGTCAGGACCCCGACTCAATGCCACATCGATCTAGCATGTAACACCTCATATCACTTTGCGGCCTCACGCACGGTATTCCCACGGGTGTCGCCTTACCTTTGCCCGGGACCGTTTGCGCCTTTTGGCACACGTATATGACAGTGTCGCTAGCATCCATATGATAAGGAGCCCAGGCTGACATGGCTAGTCGTAAACCCAAAGTGGCACAGACTTACAGGGACAGGCATCCCTGACCCAGCATCGAACGTGTCGGTCATCAGCGAGTGAATCCAGGCTGTAGCACTGGGCTAGCAGGACTCCGGTGAACCGGGCTGTAGCGGGCTAACAGGACTCCGGTATTCATCGCGTGACATTTCCCCGAAGGGAGAGACACGGGAACGAAGAAGGACACATGCCGGCCAGCCTAAGTGTTCCGGAGCAGTAGCAAGCTACCATGGCTCGGTGGAAACACTAGGAGACATTTCCCGGTAAGAGAGGCTACTAAAGATAAACAACTAGATAGTCAGATCCCACACATACCAAGCATTTCAATAACATACACACAATATGCTCGATATGTGCAAACACAACATGGCATCACAACATGACTCTACGACTCAAGTAATTTATTCAATAGGCTCCGAGGAGCGAGATATTACAATCATGGGTCTCATGACCCAACAATCAGAGCATACAAGTCAAAGCACAAGCTATCATGTCTGAGTACAGACATCTATAAATGAAAAAGGCTGAGAAGCCTGACTATCTATCAGATCCTGCCGAGGGCACAAGATCGTAGCTGAGGTATCAAGCTAAACGTCGAAGTCCAAACGGAACTACTAGTGAGACTGAAGTCTCTCTGCAAAAACATAAAATAGGCAAACGTGAGTACAAATGTACCCAGCAAGACTTACATCAGATCTATCTACACATGCATCATTATCAACAAAGGGGATGGTGGAGTTTGACTGCAGCAAGCCAGCTTTGACTCGGTGGCTAACCTGAACTACGACTGCAAGTAACTCTTTTGAGGTGGCGCACACGAGTCCACATATTCCCCATATCAATACACCACTATGGATCCGCTCCCGTCTCCCTACGAGAACGCCATCCATAGCACTCACGCTTATCTTGCGTATTTTAGAGTATCCACTTTCACTTGTCTATGAACTGATATAAGCAACCCAGAAGTCCTTTACCGCGGACATGGCTATTCGAATAGATGATGTTAACCCTGCAGGGGTGTACTTCTTCATACATGTTTCCACCACTTAGCGTCTGCACACGACATGTGCTCGGCAGACTTCAAGCGAAAGCCGACGTGGGTGTAGACCACGACCTACCTAAACACTCAAGTCTCTAGTCCAGGTTTATCGCCTATTCGGGTTCCATCCATGAGGAGATCCGGCCGGAGTTTCGCTCACAGCCCCAAACGATGTGAACAGGGTTCCGTGACACCAAACGGGTGCCCGGTTTACCCGGCCACGTGCCTACCGCATCACAGCCCACCCCTACGGTCAGCACTGTCCACGGCCTCCAGCATACTACAAACACCAGAAACTACTTGCAACTCCTGGACAGAGGACTAGGGTGAATAAGAAGTCGAGCGGGGTCATATTTCAGGGCCCAATGCATGGTAGTAGCTGAATCATGGATCACAAACACAGAACTCAGTTCCTAAGGACGGCTTCAATGAGACAACCCGCCATGTACTCCTACATGGCCTCTCACCGACACCTTTACCAAATCGTGTTCACACACTTAGCTCACACACAGTAGGACATGTTCACACGCCTCTGATTCATCCCCGATGAATCAGACCTGACTCAACTCTAAGCAGTAGCAGGCATGACAAACAAACATGAATGAGTAGGCACAACAGGGCTCAAACAACTCCTACTCATGCTAGTGGGTTTCATCTAATTACTGTGGAATGACAGGTCATGCAGAGGATAAAGGGGTTCAGCTACCGCAGCAAGTAACAGATGAATCGATGTTGTCCTAATGCAGTAAAAGAGAGCAGGAGCGAGAGAGTGGGATTTTATCGGAATGAACAAGGGGGTTTTGCTTGCCTGGCACTTCTGAAGATAGCATTGAGTCTTCATCAGTGTCAACGATCACATCATCGGTATCACGTCTATCGAGAGGGGACAATTACCGGCAACATAGAAGGGAACACAATCAATGCAATGCACAATATGATGCATGATCATGACATGGCAAAATGAATGTGTTTTGAGCTAATGCAACTAGCAATAGATTAAATGAAGTTGGTTTGAATACAAGATTCAAATTCAAACTCCATATGTGATTATTCAAATGCCCTTTAATTGATTTGTGCTAAACAGCAGCTATAAGTCGTTCTAACATGCATGAAAATGGTACAGATGGATTCCTTGAATTTTTCTGATAATTTTTCATATGTAAATTATTTAATTTGGAGTTACGGTTGAATTTCTATGATTTTTAGAAGTTTTAGCTATTTTCTAGAATTTCCTGATTATTATAAAATAAACTAAATTCCAAAAAAGGAATATGGCATCAGCATGACCTCACCCTGACGTCATCAGGTCAACAGGGCGGGTCCAGGTCAAACCTGACGTGTGGGGTCCACACGTCAGTGACACGGGTTAAACAGGGGGGGTTTAGTTTAGTTTAATTAAAGATTAGGGCACTAGGGCCCACATGTCAGTGTCAGCAGGGGGTAATTAAATTAAAATAAACTAAACTAATTAACAGGGGCTGGCCCCACCTGTCATCGACCCAGGGGGTCAAACCCCTGGTCAACAGGGCCTAACCCACCGGCGTCTAGCCGCCGGCAACGACCAGACGCGGCGGAGGCTCGGGAATCGCCCACAGGGCACGGTTTAGGGCGCGGATGGGTCCTACGGCGAGCTGGGACTCGTGCGCATCCAACGGTGGCGGCGAATGGAGCTGGGGTGGCCCGAAGCGATCTACGACGACGGCGGCGGCCGGAGTTCGGGCGACCACGGGTTTGATGCTGCAGAGAGCAAGCGGGCTAGTTTTTGCGCTAGGCATGCTCTATGGGAAACTACGAACGCGCAGGGCTCGCCGGGGTGACCAAATGGTCACCGGAGCTACGCCGGCGGCGAGCTCGGCGGAGGTGAGCTTCGGCCATGGCGGAATCGGTGCTAGAGGACGCGCTAGAGGAAGGGAACAGGGGGGAAATGGAGAGGAGCTCACGTAGGGACTAGCAGAGTCGACGACGAGGTCGGGGAAGCTCTGGACGACGCGAATTTACGGGGCGATCTCCGGGCACCGGAGATGAAGACGACGACGTTGGCGACGAAGCAAAGCCCTCCGGCTCGTTTCCTTCAGCTTGGGGATGTGGTGCTCGATTGCGGAGCTGCTGGGCACGGTCACGGGACGAGAGGTGGTCGGTGGTCATAGCTACGGCGAGCGGCGCTCTCAGGTGCGTTCGGTGACGAGAGGGAGGGAGAGCAGAGGAGGAGGAGGGGGTCCAGAGAGCGAGGGAGAAGTGAGAGGGGGGTCGGGGGCTGCGTGGCGTCGCAGGAGGGACCAGGGGAGGAGGAGGCAGCCAGGCAGGGAGGAGGTGGCCGGGGCGCGTGGCCGCGCGCGCCGGGCGCGTGCCCGTCCTCCTGGCAGAGGAGGAAGGCGACAGGGGAGGGAGGCGGCGGTGGGCTGGGCCAGCGGGAGGAGCTGGGCCGGCTGGGCTGGACAGGTAATCGCCAGGTAGGCCTCTGCTCTTTTATTTTTTTCATTCTATTTTAATTCTGTTTTCTATTTTGCAGGTTTGTTTTGAATTTGGTTTTGAAACCAATTCAATTTATTTTGCTTCTGACAATATTTTTAGGAGCTAAAAGAATTAAAACAATGCTCCACAAAAATATTTCAGAATTATTGGACCTATATTTATTTAACAGTAGATATAAGTCCAATTCAAATAGCTATTGATTTAATTCAAATACCCAAAATAAATGTTTCTGAGATACCGAAAATATTGGTTTGGATTTTACCTCTTGCCAATATTTCCAGAGGATAACAAGAACATTTTCTTGGACTTATTTGAAGCAATTTTTATCTTGATCATTTTTTTAAAGGATTCTGAGGCTTTGAAAATTCCTCAATTCAAATTTCATTTGAATTTAACCATGATGCAGCAACCAAGCTAGTCCAAGGCCAGGGTAAAGCTAGGGATGTGACATAAACATTTTAAACAAGGTTGAAAGTGGCATATTATTAAACTAGATGAAATTCTAAGCATTTTACATATATAAAACATTTTAATCCGATGCACGGTTGATGAGTTATTAAATGCATGAATACTAGGGGTTTTTCTGCAATACTGTTAAATCGCTGGATAAACGGATAAATTCGCAGCAAGGGAAAAAAACTACACGGGCCGAAACTGGCTGGGCCAAAGTGCACAGGAGAAGGGGCGGGGTCTGCTCACCCTGGGCTATGGCCTAGTTCTGTGGAGGCAGCAGGCCGGCGGGGCAAGCGGGCTGGCTGGATCTGGCTGCTGGCCACGCTGGGCCGCGGTCAACGTGCGTTTGGACCGGGTGAGCTCCTCTCGCTTGATCTGGACAGCGGGGGCACTGAAGCGGGCACGGGCGTAGTCAGGTGCTCGTCGGGAAGCAGAGCAGCGGCGGCGCTGGACGGGAAGGCAGCAACGGGGTCCGGCGAGGCAGGGAACTCCGGTGGGACGGCGGGGATGGAGCGGATAGGCGGATCCGGGCTTGGGACGGCCGGTCCTCGCTGGATTGAAGGAGCGGCGACGCGGCAAAATTCGAGCGGCTCCCTGGAGCTATTACAGAGAACAAAGGAGAGGGATGAGATGCAGGGGAGGAACTTAGGAAGGAAAAGAGGACGGCACGGGATGGATCCGGGCGACGGCTCACCGGAGGGTCGCCGGGGCTCCGTTTTGCGACGAGGGAACCGGCGGGGAGGGGTATGTGTCGGTTCTGACGAGGACGTAGATGAGGAGGAGAAGGAGGCAGGGGCTTGGTGTAGCGACTTCAGACGAAGCAGGGCGCGGGACTTGCGAGCGCGGGGATGGACACGGGAGGATGGACCCATCCGTCTCCCGGCTGGGCCTGGTACAAACTGCAGCGAGGGAGCTGCGGCCACCATGACTGTTCCTGGTATAGAGTGGCAGAGGCATGAGAGACGAGGAAAAGGAGAAGACAGGAGGAAGAGGAGGGCCGACGGTGCTCATCTGCTGCTGCTGCTTGGGTGGCGTGCAGGAAGCGCGGGAGGAGGGCGATGGGGTTCGGCGTGGAGTGGATCGAGGAGCTGCTCTGATTAGTCGGGCGAGCGAATCGGGGAGGAGCATTGGGGAGCTCTGGTTGGTGGCTAGAGGAAAACGAGGAGAAGGGATCCCGAGGGGATTTGGTGGAGTGGCGGCGGGATGGGACAAGGGTCCTAATTTTTAGGGTTTGTCTAAAATGGACTAGAGGTGGACTATATATATGGAAATAAGGGAAATTTGGATCCTCCGATCGCGATCGGGCGGTCCGGAATAAATGGGTTAGGGAGTCCAAAAAATAAAACGAAGATATTTTATAGATGTTAGGAGATGATCTGGACCATTGGTCATGACAGTTCGGGTCGGGTCCGGGAGAAGTTTTCGGGCTAGGTTGCGGAGGTGGTCGGTTTCGAGAAAGGTCAACAGAGACGAGGAAGAACCGGCAACTATCCACGGGTGCAAGTTTTATGAAAACGATGCCGATGGAATGCGAATGATGACATGAGACGAGATGCATAACAAGAAAAAAAATGCAAAACAACAGACAAAAACCCAACCACGGAGGAAATAACATATCACATCTCCGGAAAAAGCATTAGTTGGAGTTACGAATATGGAAAGTTGTATCCGGGGCGTTACAGACGCCTACACCTATTAGTTAGGAAGCTAATGATGATGATCATGAAACTTCATATCAAGTTACTACAGAACCTCGTAGGTCTTCCAGAGTACAGTCTGCACCAGAGTGGTATGGTAATCCTATTCTAGAAGTCATGTTACTAGACCATGATGAACCTACGAACTATGAGGAAGCGATGATGAGTCCAGATTCCGTGAAATGGCTTGAAGGCCATGAAATCTGAGATGGGATCCACGTATGAGAACAAAGTGTGGACTTTGGTGGACTTGCCCGATGATCGGCAAGCCATAGAAAATAAATGGATCTTCAAGAGGAAGACAGACGCTGATAGTAGTTGTACTATCTACAAAGCTCGACTTGTCGAAAAAGGTTTTGGACAAAGTTCAAGGTATTGACTACGATGAGATTTTCTCACTCGTAGCGTTGCTTAAGTCTGTCCGAATCATGTTAGCAAATTGCCACATTTTATGAAATCTGGCAAATGGATGTCAAAACTGCATTCCTGAATGGATTTCTAGAAGAAGAGTTGTATATGATGCAACCAGAAGGTTTTGTCGATCCAAAAGGTGCTAACAAAGTGTGCAAGCTCCAGAGATCCAGTTATGGACTGGTGCAAGCCTCTCGGAGTTCGAATAAACGCTTTGATAGTGTAATCAAAGCATATGGTTTTATACAGACTTTTGGAGAAGCCTGTATTTACAGGAAAGTGAGTGGGATCTCTGTAGCATTTATGATATTATATGTAGGTGACATATTGTTGATTGGAATTGACATAGAATTTCTGGATAGCATAAAAGGATACTTCAATAAATGTTTTTCAAAGAAAGACCTCGGTGAAGCTGCTTACACATTGAGCATCAAGATCTATAGAGATAGATCAAGACGCTTGATAAGATTTTTCAATGAGTACATACCTTGATAAGATTTTGAAGTAGTTCAAAATAGAACAGTTAAAGAAGTTCTTGCCTGTGTTGCAAGGTGTGAAATTGAGTAAGACTCAAAGCCCGACCATGACAAAAGATAGAAATGAAAGTCATTCCCTATGCCTCAGTCATAGGTTCTATAAAGTATGCTTTGTTGTGTACCAGACCTATTGTATACCTTGCTCTGAGTTTGGCAAGGGAGTACAATTTGATCTAGGAGTAGATCACTGGACAGTGGTCAAGACTATCCTTAGTAATGACTAAGGAAATGTTTCTCGATTATAGAGTTGATAAAAGAATTCGTTGTAAAGAGTTACATCGGTGCAAGATTTTACACCGATCCAGATGACTCTAAGTGTCAATCTGGATACATATTGAAAGTGGGAGCAATTAAGCTAGAGTAGCTCCATGCAGAGCATTGTAGACATAGAATATTTGCAAAATACATACGGCTCTGAATGTGATAGACCAGTTGACTAAACTTCTCTCAAGAGCAAAACATGATCATACCTTAGTACTCTTTGGGTGTTAATCACATAGCAATGTGAACTATATTATTGACTCTAGTAAACCCTTTGGGTGTTGATCACATGACGATGTGAACTATGGGTGTTAATCACATACAGATGTGAATATTGGTGTTAAATCACATGGCGATGTGAACTAGATTATTGACTCTAGTGCAAGTGGGAGACTGAAGGAAATATGCCCTAGAGGCAATAATAAAGTTATTATTTATTTCCTTATTTCATGATAAATGTTTATTATTCATGCTAGAATTGTATTAACCGGAAAAATAATACATGTGTGAATACATAGACAAACATAATGTCACTAGTATGCCTCTACTTGACTAGCTCGTTAATCAAAGATGGTTAAGTTTCCTAACCATAGACATCAGTTGTTATTTGATTAACGGGATCACATCATTAGGAGAATGATGTGATTGACTTGACCCATTCCGTTAGCTTAGCACTTGATCGTTTAGTATGTTGCTATTGCTTTCTTCATGACTTATACATGTTCCTATGACTTTGAGATTATGCAACTCCCGTCTACCGGAGGAATACTTCGTGTGCTACCAAATGTCACAACGTAACTGGGTGATTATAAAGGTGCTCTACAGGTGTCTCCGAAGGTACATGTTGAGTTGGCGTATTTCGAGATTAGGATTTGTCACTCCGATTGTCGGAGAGGTATCTCTGGGCCCTCTCGTAATGCACATCACTATAATCCTTGCAAGCAATGTGACTCATGAGCTAGTTGCGGGATGATGCATTACATAACGAGTAAAGAGACTAGCCGGTAACGAGATTGAAATAGGTATTGAGCTACCGACGATCGAATCTCGGGCAAGTAACATACCGGTGACAAAGGGAACAACGTATGTTGTTATGCGGTTTGACCGATAAAGATCTTCGTAGAATATGTAGGAGCCAATATGAGCATCCAGGTTCCGCTATTGGTTATTGACCGGAAACATGTCTCGGTCATGTCTACATAGTTCTCGAACCCGTAGGGTCCGCAGGCTTAAAGTTAGATAACGGTTATATTATGAGTTTATGTGTTTTGATGTACCGAAGATAGTTCGGAGTCCCGGATGAGATCAGGGACATGACGAGGAGTCTCGAAATGGTCGACACATAACGATCGATATATTGGACGACTATATTCGGACTTCGGAAAGGTTCCGAGTGATTCGGGTATTTTTCGGAGTACCGGAGAGTTACGGGAATTCGCCGAGGAGTATATGGGCCTTATTGGGCCATACGAGAATAAAGGAGAGAGGCCAAAAGGAAGGAGGCGTGCGCCCCCCTCTGGTCCGAATTGGACAAGGGGTGCAGCGCCCTTTTCCTTCTTCCTCTCCCCCTCTTTCCTTCTCTCGTACTCCAACAAGGGAAGGAGGAGTCCTACTCCCGGTGGGAGTAGGACTCCCCCGTTGGCGCGCCCTCCTCCTAGGCTGGCCGCCTCTCCCCTTGCGCCTTTATATACGGGTGCAGGGGGCACCCCATAGACACAACAATTGATCCCCTGGATCTCTTAGCCGTGTGCGGTGCCCCCCTCCACCATAGTCCACCTCGATAATATCGTAGTCGGTGCTTAGGCGAAGCCCTGTGTCGGTAGAACATCATCATCATCACCACGCCGTCGTGCTGACGGAACTCTCCCTCGACAGTCAGCTGGATCAGAGTTCGAGGGACATCATCGAGCTGAATGTGTGCAAGAACTCGGAGGTGCCGTGCTTTCGGTGCTTGATCGGTCAGGCCGTGAAGACGTACGACTACATCAACCATGTTGTGCTAATGCTTCCGCTTTCGGTCTACGAGGGTATGTGGACAACACTCTCCCCTCTTGTTGATGTGCATCACCATGATCTTTCGTGTGCGTAGGATTTTTTTGAAAATTACTACGTTTCCCAACATGATGATACCAGGATGGAGGGTCAAGGCGGCCTTCGTCCTCATGACCGACCTAATCCCATGGATAAGGTGAAGCTTTCCCCTCTGTACATTCCTGGACATGGTATTGTGGGTAAGTCTAGTGATCTTCTGCCCGTCTATGACATTATGTATCATGTGTTCCAGTGTGTGCTGCTTCCCAAGGTTGGGAATCAAGATGATATTTATGGTTATCTGGTGGATTTACTTGTGGCCATGAAGACCAAGAGGGCATCCGGTGCCACGTTTGATGTTTCCAAGTGGATGTGGGAGGAGATGTACAATATGGTGTGGCACCGCAAGGTACCGATCTATGATCATTTTGTGATGCAGTTTCTGAACACTGCTTGGGCAGTCCGTATGCCAGGAGAGCCTCTCTCCACTCCTTCAAACCTCAAAGAACATGAGCTTAAGGTTCTGAGGAAGAAGAAGCATAAGACTCCTCGTTTTTCTACGGGAAATCAGGAGGACGTGTATGCTACCTCGGATGACGATGACTTTGAGTTGGAGGCTGGAACCCAGCCCACTTGGATTGAGAAGCTGACTTCCAAGATCAAGAAGACCTTATGCTTACAGACTCACATTCAGAAGAAGCTCTAGAAGGCCCATGTTGCTGAGAAGATAGCGCGTCACAGGCAGATTCAGTTGACGAGGCACCTCAATGTGCCAGATGTGAAGAGTGGCTCTAAGAAGACCATCACTCTCGAGGATACGTGGTGCTTGGAGAACTATCATGGGTCTGATGAAGCGCCTGCTACCTATTCTGTCCGTGGTCCTGAGGCGACCACTATGGGGTCTGAGGAGGCCGAGGAGGCTGAGGAGCCTAACGATACTGATGATGATGATGATGCTTCTGACAGCTTTGCGACAACTGGCGAGGAGATCTACTGAGCCCCGGGGTGCTAGCTTCGCTCTTTTCCTTTTTGGTGTCTTGTTGCCAAAGGGGGAGAGAGCTCCATTAGGTCACGGGTGTTGCATGAGGGGTTCATTTGCAGTTGGTCTTGTGTGTTCATTTGCAGTTGCTCTTTCTAGTGTCTTGTGAACTTGTCCTATGGTGTGTCCTTGTGCATGGTGTAAGACATGCATCCCTTATCTATTTATCTATGCACTCGTCTGTCAGTAAAGCTTGCATGCTTATGTTCTACTATTTTGTGCTTTATGATTGGTATTGTCTTTCGCTGTCACTGGTTGGTGTATAAAATCTAGGGGGAACATTGACCCTAGTGTGAACATTTGCAATCTCAAAGAAAACTCTAAAAAGTGCTCACACTCAGGGGGGTGGAACATCTATATTTTCTATACCTCCCATGCCTTTCGGGTGGTTGACATCATCCACCAAAAAGGGGGAGATTGGAAGGGCATCTTCTGCCTTAAGGTTTTGGTGATGATGACAACACTCGTGTGGACTAATCGTGCGTCCTAGTTTTATTACGTACACATTGTGCGGCGCAAGAAGGTTAGGCCTTCCCTATATGCGGAAAAGATTGAAGACGGAGTTTCTGACGTTTTATTCCTTTGGTCGTAGGATATCCATACTATTAAGAGGGAATCCACATTGGATGGTATTGGGTGAATCATATCACGTACACATTCCCAGCACCCACCATATACCCTCCGTTCGAGGAGAGATAGGTTCCCCAAAGTCCTCTGTTCTGTGCAGTTCTTCCCATGGCGGTAGTACCACTACGTTGAGCGGTTGTACCGCTGGTCGGTAGTTCCGGTCTTACCACCACCCCAAGTACCACTCAGGGGTGACTCCCTTCTCTACCGGGTATAGTGGTAGACCGGTAGTGGAACGGAAGTTCCATTTTATCTTGACAAACCGATACTACCGGTGTTACGGGCGGTAGTACGACCTCGTACTCCACTACTCAGGAAGTGCTGGCCCAGCGGTAGCTCCGGCCCAACCACCGCTCTAACTACCGGCCTAGGGTGATTTCCTTCTGTTGGTGAGGCGGTAGATGGGCGGTGCTGGGACGGTAGTTCTGGTATGTTTCGATATACTAGTACTACTGGTTGTCTCACCGGAAGTACCACCTTGGTGCCCTACCAGGGGTTTCCCGCATTCACCGGTTGTACCGGTGACCCTTGCGGAAGTACCGATCCTATGTGTTTCTGCGCATAACGGTTGGATCTGAGGGGACCCTATTTAAGGAGGTGCTTCTCCCACCTCCCACCTATCTCTTGCCTCTCTCTCTTCTCCATTAATGCTCTACAAGCTTTCCTGTCTGATGTCTCTCTAGCCACTCAACCTTGTTGATTTGCTAGGGATTGAAGGAGGAGACCTAGATCTACACTCTCACCAAAGGATACTTGATTCTCACATACTTTATTGTGTGGATTTTGTTACTCTTAGGTGCTTGGGAACCCTTGTTGGAAGAGGTCACTTCACAACCACATTCCATTGTGGTGAAGCTCCAGGGTTTCATTGGGAGCCTCCAATTAAGTTGTGGAGAGAGCCCCAACCTTGTTTGTAAAGGTCCGGTTGCCGCCTTCAAGGGCACCAATAGTGGAATCACGGTATCTCGCATTGTGTGAGGGCGTGAGGAGAATACGGTGGCGCTAGTGGCTTCTTGGGGAGCATTGTGCCTCCACACCGCTCCAACGGAGACGTACTTCCCATCAAAGGGAAGGAACTTCGGTAACACATCCTCGTCTCCATCAGTTCCACTCTTGGCTATCTCTTACCTTTACTTGTGCAATCTACTTTGTGTTATATCCCTTGCTTGCTTGTGTGCTTGTTGTTGTCGCATCATATAGGTTGTTCACCTAGTTGCATATCTAGACAACCTACTCTGATGCAAACATTAATTTTTGTAAAGAAAAGCTAAAAATTGTTAGTTGCCTATTCACCCCCCCTCTAGTCAACTATATCGATCCTTTCAACGGGTTCCTGGGATCCGGTGGGGCGAGGTTGCCGCTTCTCCCCGTGCTGCCGGGTGCGGGATCTACAATAGGCTCCGCCACTGGCAGGAGCCTCATCTTCTTGGCGCTGGGGTCAGCCGACTCCATTTTCCTCGAGGGCGTCGTGTCGCGCTCACGGATTTCAGCAGAGTAATGAGTGATGAGCCTAGTTGTAGTGCGAGTGAAGAAGAAGGGGATCTGGGTTTTTTTGTAGTAGTGAAGAAGAAGGGGAGCTCGGGTTTTCTGTAGGAGTGAGGTGAGGAATTTGGGGTTACGAGTGGAGCGAGCAGACGTGAGGTGGGTGGGAGTGAGGAGGAAGAAGAGCACCCAGTTTTTTAGGGGGTGGTGTGCTGGGTGTGGGTAGTGCCTCTCATTAAGTAAATATATGGGCTTTTGAATTGATTTTACTATTTACTAGGGTGGATGGGTTGTTTTGTCTTGGGACCAGAGAAAAAATTACTACTAGTATAGTGGAGACACTCCACAGCTACCCATAAGAACAATTACTACTAGTACAATGGATACACTATCGCTTCTGGCTCCTCCTAGGTCATCGAAACGTCTCCCTCTACTGAATGTCGTTATACTTTTATTCACCGACATGTGGGCCATGCAGCGCGCGGCCCAAATGCCATCCACCAAATTAGAAGGCAATATGCACACGGAGAGTCACCCCGTTCGTAGCGCGGCAGTAACAAGTTGTCATATCACAAAACCCCACCTCCCACAGTCTATGTTTAACGGACAAAGCAACCATCATTTCACTCTTTGCTGAATCCCCTTCTCCCTCACCGTCTTCAAGAAAGGCAACACTCGCATCTGCCACTATTCTTCTCTCCCAATGAAGGGAAGGTAAGCGGATCCGTGATGTTGGTATATTTTCGTTCAGAGAAAAAAAGAACTTTTGCAAAGCAGTAACCAATCCTCAGTCTCTTTTTTGTTTCATTGTCATTGCGATTATGTTTTCCTTTTAGTGGTCTCCTAGTATTCGTCAGTTTAATGATGGACCAAGGAGAACCAGGAAAATATTTGCCGATATTGGAGCAGACGCGGGAGGCTGATCCCCACGAGACAGAGAGCTCCAAGAAGATGGAGGCAGCCACCGAGCCGACCCCAGATACGCTCACGGCCACTACTGAGATGGTCAATGCCCAGTTTGAGGTTACATCCCCCGTGGCACTGCAAGAGAAAATTTTCC
>NC_041393.1:587310098-587320771 GCF_002162155.2 Triticum dicoccoides
CCCCCGGCTAAGCTGCCCAAGGTGATTTTCTTCTTTGCCGATCTCGATTGCGGTTTTTCATCTAAGTATGTGGTGATGAATAATGCAAAACTTTATTAGCTTCGATGCCATGCTATACATAGTGGTTTAAATAACTTGGGTTTCTTATACTGGAAACTAATTCAGAATTTGTTTCTGTTTCAATTAGGGCCTTGATGCAGACAAGGATTGTGTGGTTATACATGTCACTCGCTATGAGGCGGATGACCCGAATATACGCTCTGGGAAAACAAAGTTCTTAGGTTGTTGGATCCTAGAAGCCATTTGCGCTTATACCGATGTCAACTTGTATTCCAGCCTCACTGTTGCCAGGCCTGTTGTCCAGGGTGTACTGAAGCACAAAAAGTTCAAAGGTACTCCTTCGTTTGTGAGGCATGTTGTTCTTGTCAAGCTTACGCAGGAAGATGACGTGGCATGCCTCCACAAACAAGTTTATGAGTGGCAAGGCCACAAGGTTATCTTCATGAAGGTTCACAGGATTGAGCTGGTGTCGGACGTCCTCGATGATGTTCATGGCGAGGTTCGTCTTGTGTCCAGCCCAAATTAGATCGAGGCACGAAATTGTCGGTGTGCAAAAGTAGGGGCTCTCCTTTTGACCCCTTCACTTGTGCACGGGCAGTCAGAGCCACCCTCCACGGCCACGCATAACAGGGTAGGAGAGGGAATCTAGAGAGAAGCCAAAAGCACAAGACAAACAAAGCAACAACAAGGACCAAGGCCACATAGATCGGATGGACGAAGCAGGTTTCCCCGGCAAGGACCCTTGCCAGGGCAGCCTCAGCAGCCCTGGCAAGACCCTTGCCAGGGCAGCTCGCCCACACCAATGGAGCGAGCCACCTTCGAGCCCACCAACGCTAACAAACGCGTTGGGGCAGGGCTCGGGAGGCACCTCCGTGGTGGCATGCAGATCTTTGTGAAGACAAAGAATATTCAAGATCAGATGAGGATTGGAAGGCAATGATCCTAGGTAGGGTTCTTGCCGAGGAAGCCAACGAGACCCCCGTCAAGGTCCTTGCCGGGGACAACAACGCACCACGGCAAGACCCTTGCCGGGCCACCCGGCAAGGCCCTCGCCAAGGGCACCAGTGGGGCCACTGCCAGGCTCAAACCAGCCAAGTCTCCGCCGCCGTTCACATGCAGGTGCCGACTGAACCAGCTGGGCAGGCACCTGCGTGGCAGGATGCAGCCCTTCGTGGAGGCTCCACCAGCGCGCCACGTTAGCTGCTTGCCTGCCTACATGGCACCACATGCATCGCTGGCCAGGGCGCGTGTCAAAGCAAGGAAGAGCGGTGACAGACGGGACGGGCCTCGCCCCCTGAGGGAGTCCTGGATAAGGTGGTATCCCGACAGCCGGACTATATGCTTTGGCCGGACAATTGGACTATGAAGATACAAGATTGAAGACCTCGTCCCGTGTCAGGATGAGACTCTCCTTTGCGTGGAAGGCAAGCTTGGTGATCTAGATAACAGATCTCCTTCTCTGTAACCGACTCTATGTAACCCTAGCCCTCTCCAGTGTCTATATAAACCGGAGGGTTTAGTCCGTAGGACAACATAATCATAATCATAGGCTAGCTCCTAGGGTTTAGCCTCTATGATCTCGTGGTAGATCAACTCCTGTAATACTCATATCATCAAGATCAATCAAGCAGGAAGTAGGGTATTTCCTCCATCGAGAGCGCCCGAACCTGGGTAAGCATCATGTCCCCAGTCTCCTGTTAACATTAGCCTTAGACGCACAGTTCGGGACCCCCTACCCGAGATCCGCCGGTTTTGACACCGACAATGGTGCTTTCATTGAGAGCTCCTATGTGTCGTCGCTATAAGGCTCGATGGCTCCCCCACACTTCAACGACGCCGTCCTGGGTTAGACGTTTCTCCCCGGACAGATCTTTGTGTTCGGTGGCTTCACACTGCGGGCCAACTCGCTTGGCCGTCTGAAGCAGATCGACAACTACACCCCTGGCCATCAGCACAGGTTTGGAAACCTAAACTACACCGCCGGCATCCGTGGAGACTTGATCTTCGATGGATTTGGGCCCACGTCAGGAGCGTCGAACGATCACGACGTGCTTGACTTAGATCTGCCGTTGGACAGTATTCGGAATATCGCGTCTGCTATGGCTCCGAACTTTGATCTAGAGCAGATCGTCCCTTCTGAGGACGGGTGGATGGACCCCGCCCTAGAGGCCGCACACTCATCGGCTTTCGAGCCAAACATAGACTCTGCTCCTAACGAAGCCTGTGTCTCCGGACCCCCGGACTTGTCTTCGGTCGTAGGCTCCGGACCGCGTGCATCCATGCCCATCGAACCCGATTGGGCTCCGATTATGGAGTTCACCGCCGCGGATATTTTTCAGCACTCGCCCTTCGGAGACGTGCTAAATTCATTAAGGCCTCTCTCTCTGTCAGGAGATTCCCGGCCGAACTATGTCTGGCTCGAGTGGGAAGCTGGCAACGAAGAAATTCGTTACCCACCCACCACCCACTTAATAGCCACGGTCGATGATTTGATGGACGTGCTTAACTTCGACTCTGAAGGCATCGACGGTATAGACGACGCTGCTAGAGAGGAACAAGAACCACCGCCCATAGGGCGCTGGACAACCACCTCTTCATATGATATATATATGGTGGACACCCCCAAAGAAAACAATGGCGATGAGGCAACAGAAGACAACCCCTCAGGGAGGAAATCAAAGCATGGGCGTCGTCGGCGCTGCTCTAAGCCCCGCCACAGCAGTTCCGGCATAGGTGAAGATAACAATCTAGATGGTGCCAAAGAGAAATACAATCCTGATCAGCATACCTTTGAACAAGCCGAACAGGAGCATGGGCAGGTCAGCCCAGAGGGACAGGCGACGGATGGATACTTGGAGGATGACAATTATATACCTCTTTCCGAAGACGATGTGAGCCTAGGAGACGACGAGTTTAGCGTCCCTAAGGATCCCGTAGAGCGGGAGCACTTCGAGCGCCGGCTTATAGCCACCGCAAGAAGCCTAAAGAAGAAGCAACAACATCTACAAGCAGATTAGGATATGCTAACAGACAAACGGACTAAGGCCCGGGCAGCCGAGGAATACAGACTCAACCGCCGAACAAAATAGTACCCAAAGCACAGGCTACTTCCTCAATTCGAGGGAGAGGCACTAAAGCCCGGACGTCAGCCTAAAGCCCGCTGCCAACACACTACAGCCAGGGGCTACGTGCAAGACAAGCAAAGCATACTAAACAAAAACATAGCAAGCAACCTGGGAACATCAGCAGCCAGGAACAGCGTCCTCAAACCACGACACAACATATATAAGCGTCCGAAGACAAGGGACGACGCCCGGGACACGGCAGTAAATACATGAGCCCACAACCCTCAGCCTGTTCAGCGGGAGAAGACATTTCAAAACATGGGTCCCTCCAGCCGGAACCGCATACTTGATCGCCCATGTCAAATTCATGGTACCCCAAGAACGGCAGCCAATCATACCAATAGAGAATGATGGGTCTTTAAACAGATCGGCAGGCAAATGCTGGAAATAGTAAGAAGGGGCCCAGGACAAGAAGCCCAGATCATCAAACAACACAGGGCAAAAGAAATTTCTTCCGCCAACCAAAACCGTGAACATGACAAGCACCATCCACATAGGAGCAGACGTACTCTCTTCGGGACGTCACCTCAACAAAGCAAGTTGCCCCGTCGTATAAAGTACGACCGATCATCTTTGATCGACCAGACTGCCTGGCCAATATCAACCAGAGGTATTCCCCTATTGGCGGTGACAACAGTCCAAACTTGCTGCACAAGGACATGGTGTGCCGGATAGCGATTGATCACTCGAGGATCAGACACACTAAAAAACTCATTTCAGAGTGTCATAACTACGCACGAAGGTCATTTAGGCCCCGCCACTCTGGAGATGGTCTTCAGATCACCAAAAGATTGCCATACCGAAGAATCGATCTTCGACATTACACTTCTAGGTAGGGGCTATTCAGCACTGCCATGATAAATTGCGACTCAACGCATTATAACACAATGCCCACGGCAACACCATACACACGTAATGTAATGACAATTACGGGCAAGACTGAGCTTCACCTCGGCGCCGAAAAGTATTCGGCCACTTTTGTAACAGAAGGAGAGAGTCACGACTTTTTCAATCGAACCTTGATTCGACAGCCAAACTCCCGGACACCGATAAAAGAGTCTGAACTACTTCACGATACCTCAGCCTGATCAGGGCTGAAACAGACCCTCCGGCATAAGCCGGACGGTCCACATCCCATGGCTCAGCTGCTGTGCGAAACACACATGCCTTTAGCATTTTTTGCAGGTTTGCCTTTGCGCATAACTGGATCGGCGACATGGAGTCAGCTCGGACGCACAAAGGGGGAATCTTCACCCCACCCGAATACAATTCGGATACTACTTCGGATCCGTGCATAGCTCCCTACCGCCCGGTCCCAACAGGTTCTGCCATCATGCCTCTCTTTTATAACATGCACCGTACTCGTACGCATAACCGTACTACTTGAATACAACATGTAGAGTCATTTGACGCTTATCTACTATCATTTCTCACTTACATTTTACCATAACGGCATCTGAACATCATGTTATACCTTAAAATGCCAGGGGCTTCATTGCGCCCGCACTATGGCAATAAAGTCTGACCACCTTCTTGGTCGCTCGGCACCCTAAACTTATAGCATTATATGCATCAGCTCCGAATCATGTCTTGGGTCATTAGTTGGGTTTGCCCGGCTCCCATGTTTTGGCACCTTAAGTTCCATAATATCCGCTAAGGTAGCGCTGAGAGAACTACTGCGATTGTGTCCTGGTTCTTCCGGACGAACACCTCAGTAGAGAAAGCCAAAAACTGACTGTCATGATAAGGTGAGAGCTGGTCAGCTGTTCGAGAGGTTGTAAAATCTTTAAGGATTTATTTCGCATAACGCCATAATAAAATGCAGAGTGTGAAGGATCAATCTACCGATCAGGTGCTATTGGAGCCCCTCGTGCGGTCTTCCGAACACCAAGGGTTGCACCTCCCATACTCGAATTCCTATGGCTAAGTGAGAGTAACAAAGCCCTATAGTCCGATTGCTTGCACGAGTAGAAAACAGGGCTACCGTTCGGGCCTGGCCAGCCCATTAGTCCTGGTTCTTCAAGAACCGGGACCCATGGGGGGTATTAGACCCGGTTCGTGAGCCCAGGGGCCGGCCGGGGCCTCGTGGGCATTGGTCCCGGTTCATGTGGAACCATTTGTCCCGGTTCAAGCCACGAACCGGGACCAATGGTCCTCGCTCTTGGCCCACAACCATTGGTCCCGGTTCGTGGCTTGAACCGGGACAGAAGGGGTAGCTTTAGTCCTGGTTTATACCATGAACCGGGACAAATAACTTGCCTATATATACCCACTGCTGCGGCAGAGCACTCCACAATGCTCTGTTTTTTCAGTCGGGCGAGGAGAGGGCATTTGGGTGCTCTAGTTCACCTCCTATGCACATGAGGTGTTCGATGAAATGTACGAGCCACACTAGTTAAGCTTTCTCCTCTCGAAGCTCGACCTCAGAGCTCCATTTTTTTCGAGATTTGTCTAGATTTAGCGGTCCGTCACGCCCCGTCCCCGTTTTCACCGCTGTTGATCGCCCGCGCCGATCTCGTCACCGGCACCATCGTGGTGAGCCTCTTGTTCTTATCTTCTTTCTGATACTTGTCTGATTTTCTTAATTTTGACACACATAATTATATATAATGCACGCAGATGAACCGGCAATGGATGTATGGTGACAGACACACCTTCGAGTACATTAAGGGCGTGCATTATTTTCTCGAAGTGGCTGAGGCAAACAAGCAGAATGGTTTTATGTGTTGTCCATGCATTAAATGTGGGAATACGAGGTCTTACTCTGACCTGAAAATCCTTCACACCCACCTGCTTTACAAGGGTTTCATGCCACACTATAATGTTTGGACGAGGCATGGAGAAATAGGGGTTATGATGGAAGACGGTGAAGAAGAATAGGACGATGACAACTATGTGCCCCCTAAATACGGTGATGCTGCAATGGGGGGAGCTACTGAAGATCAAGAGGAACCAGACGATGTGCCTGATGATGCTGCGATGGGGGAAGCTGCTGAAGATCAAGACGAACCAGACGATGTGCCCGATGATGATCTTCGCCGGGTCATTGTCAATGCAAGGAGGCAATGCGAAAGTCAAAAGGAGAAGCTGAAGTTCGATCGCATGTTAGAGGATCACAAAAAAGGGTTGTACCCCAATTGCGAAGATGGCGACACAAAGCTGGGTACCGTACTGGAATTGCTGTAGTGGAAGGCGGAGAATGCTATGCCTGACAAAGGATTTGAGAAGCTACTGAAAATATTGAAGAAGAAGCTTCCAAAGGATAATGAATTGCCTAACAGTACGTACGCAACAAAGAAGGTCGTATGCCCTCTAGGATTGGAGGTGCAGAAGATACATGCATGCCCTAATGACTGCAACCTCTACCGCAGTGCGTACGAGGATTTGAACGCATTCCCGGTATGCGGTGCATTGCAGTATAAGATCAGACGAGATGACCCTAGTGATGTTGACGGCGAGCCCCGCAGGAAGAGAGTTCCTGCGAAGGTGATGTGGTATGCTCCTATAATACCACGGTTGAAACGATTGTTCAGAAACAAAGAGCATGCCAAGTTGAGGTGATGGCATAGTGAGGACCGTAAGAAAGACGGGAAGTTGGGAGCACCCGCTGACGGGTCGCAGTGGAGAAAAATCGAGAGAGAGTACTGGGCTGAGTTTGCACATGACCCAAGGAGCGTATGGTTTGGTTTAAGCGTGGATGGCATTAATCCTTTCGGGGAGCAGAGCAGCAATCATAGCACCTGGCCCGTGACTCTATGTATGTATAACCTTCCTCCTTGGATGTGCATGAAGCGGAAGTTCATTATGATGCCAGTTCTCATCCAAGTCCATAAGCAACCCGGCAACGACATTGATGTGTACCTAAGGCCATTAGTTGAAGAACTTTTACAGCTGTGGAATGGAAATGGTGTATGTGTGTGGGATGAGCACAGACAGGAAGAATTTAACCTCACGCGTTATTGTTTGTAACCATCAACAATTGGCCCGCTCTCAGTAACCTTTCAGGACAGACAAACAAGGGATACCACACATGCACGCACTATTTAGCTGACACCAAAAGTATATACCTGGGAAGCTGCAGGAAGAATGTGTACCTGGGCCATCATCGATTTCTTCCGACCAACCATCAATGTCGAAAGAAAGGGAAGCATTTCAAAGGCGAGGCAGATCACCGGAAAAAGCCCACCATGCGTACCGGTGATTATGTACTTGCTATGATCAATGATTTACACGTAATCTTTGGAAAGGGTCCCGACAGACTAGCTGTTCTGAGTGACGCTGAGGGACACGCACCCATGTGGAAGAAGAAATCTATATTTTGGGACCTACCCTACTGGAAAGACCTAGAGGTCCGCTCTTCGATCAACGTGATGCACGTGACGAAGAACCTTTGCGTGAACCTGCTAGGCTTCTTGGCGTGTATGGGAAGACAAAAGATACAACTGAGGCACGGGAGGACCTGCAATGTTTGCACGAAAAAGACGGGATGCCTCCAAAGCAGTATGAAGGTCCTGCCAGCTACGCTCTTACCAAAGAAGAGAAGGAAATCTTCTTTGAATGCCTACTTACTATGAAGGTCCCGACTGGCTTCTTGTCGAATATAAAGGGAATAATAAATATGGCAAAGAAAAAGTTTCAGAACTTAAAGTCTCATGACTGCCACATGATTATGACGCAACTGCTTCCAGTTGCATTGAGGGGGCTTCTACCGGAAAACGTCTGATTAGCCATTGTGAAGCTATGTGCATTCCTCAATGCAATCTCTCAGAAGGTGATCGATCCAGAAATCATACCAAGGCTAAGGAGTGATGTGGTGCAATGTCTTGTCTGTTTCGAGCTGGTGTTCCCACCATCCTTCTATAATATCATGACGCACGTCCTAGTTCATCTAGTTGACGAGATTGTCATTCTGGGCCCCGTATTTCTACACAATATGTACCCCTTTGAGAGGTTCATGGGAGTCCTAAAGAAATATGTCCGTAACCACGCTAGGCTAGAAGGAAGCATCTCCATGGGCCATCAAACAGAGGATGTCATTGGGTTTTGTGTTGACTTCATTCCTGGCCCTAAGAAGATAGTTCTCCCTAAATCGCGGTATGAGGGGAGACTGACTGGAAAAGGCATGCTTGGAGGGGAGATAATAATATGCAAGGATGGATATTCTTGGTCTCAAGCACACTGCACAGTTCTACAGAACTCTACCTTGGTGACCCCTTATGTCGATGAACACAAGAACAGTCTGCGCTCCAAACACCCGGAGCAGTGCAACGACTGGATTACATGTGAACACATAAGGACTTTCAGTAGTTCATTGGAAACACGTCTCAGAGGTGAAAACACTGCTTGTGATGAGCTGTACTCGTTGTCCAGGGGACCATCTTCGACTGTAATGATTTGGAAAGGATACGAGATAAATGGGAATACATTTTACATGATCGCCCAAGATCAAAAGAGCACCAACCAGAACAGCGGTGTCCGCTTTGATGCAGCCGCCGAGAGGGGAAATGACACATATTATGGTTACATAGTGGAAATATGGGAACTTGACTATGGAGTAGATTTTAAGGTCCCTTTGTTTAAATGCAAATGGGTCAATCTGTCAGGAGGCGGGGTACAGGTAGACCCACAGTACGGAATGACAACAGTGGATCTGAACAATCTTGGGTACACTGACGAACCGTTCGTCCTAGCCAATGATGTGGCACAGGTTATCTATGTGAAGGACATGTCTACCAAACCGAGAAAAAGAAAAAATAAGGAAGCGAATACATCATACGATGAGCCAAAGCGCCACATAGTTCTTTCAGGAAAAAGGGACATCATGGGAGTGGAGGGCAAGGCAGACATGTCCAAAGATTATGAAAAGTTTCATGAAATTCCTCCCTTCAAAGTCAAGGCTGACCCAAGCATCCTGATAAATGATGAAGATTATCCATGGTTATGGCGCTATAAGGAAAGGACACAAGCGAAGAAAAAGTGAAGACTTTGTCCACAACTATTATGATGATACCATGCCAACTTCTAACCTTTTCGTAGTTCATTTGAAATGCCTGTTGTAACAGACAAGTTTCCGTATGAAATCCTGCTACTTCGAAAGAGATTGTCCGTTTTGTACATGAAGTGCATCCAGTTTTTGCCGTAACCCTCTCAACTTTCTTGCACATGCTATGTGGATGAAATGATGATACCATGCCAACTTCCAACCTTTTCAGAGTTCATTTGAAATGCTTTTAAATTTCAGGGTCTTATAGCTCAAAATAATTAGTAAATGCATGAAAAATAACAAATGAAGTCAGAAAGGGTTGACAATTGATGATGTGGCTTTGAATGGTGCATTTTGAACACACAAAAAGTCAGGAGTTCAAAAAAATTTAAAAAATGAAATCCCTGTGTAACAGATGAGTTTCCGTATGAAACCCTGATACTTCGAAGGAGATTGTCCATTTTCTACACGAAGTTTATCCAGTTTTTCCCATAACCCTCTCAACTTTTTAGCATATGCTATGTGGGTGAAATGATGATACCATGCCAACTTTCAACCTTTTCAGAGTTCATTTGAAATGCTTTTCAATTTCAAGGTCTTATAGCTCAAAAAACCAGTAAATGCTTTTACAAAATTCTAATAGCAAAAGGAATCAACTAAAAAGCTTTTATAAACCTCTAGTATTTTTTAAACTAAAATTATATAAAATTTATGCAACTAAAATTATCAATGTATTTTCTGTTCAAAACATGAAAAGCAGAAATAATTATCATAAAGAATTTTTTCTTAGAAACTTTAGTAGCAAAAAGAATTGTCATAAAGATTTTTTTTGATAGAAACTAAAATAACAAAATCTGTTTTTCAATATAATGATAAAACGCAGTAATATTAAATAGCAGGAAAAAGAATCACTCCAAATATATTTTTAGTTGCATAAAGATTATAATTATTCAAATTTGGAAACTAATGGAGTAACAAAAAGATTATAATTATTCTGAGCTAAAAGAAAAAATAATAAAATAATAAAGCAAAAATCAAAAGAAAATAAATAATTCAAAGAAAAAATAAAAGAAAAAATAAATGAAAAAAGTGCCACCTAAAGGGCCACCACGGCGTGAAAACGACTAGAAACCCAACAATGGGTCAGGATTCAGGCCCGCGGTAGGCCCAATAGGCCCACAGGCACATATAGTGCGTTTAGGCCCGTAAGCCTGCATTTGGGAGGAGCTCGAGAGGGCAGCGGCACTGGGGCTTATAAACCACTCTCGAGCTCCCTCAGCTAGCGAGGTGGAACTAAACTTTCGTGCCACGACGCGGGCAGCACAAGGCCTTTAGTCCCGGTTGGTGCCACCAACTAGGACTAAAGGGGCGCATTGGTCCCGGTTGGTGGCACAAACCGGTAACAATGCCCCCCCCCCTAGTCCCGGTTGGTGCCACCAACCGGGACCAAAGGCCTCTGCTTCCCGCCCTTTGGGCTGCTGAAAAGAGGCCTTTGGTCCCGGTTG
>NC_041393.1:587321176-587345958 GCF_002162155.2 Triticum dicoccoides
CGCCGTCCCGTGTCGTCCCGTGCTGCCCAGACGCAGTCGACGCCCCCCGCCCCGCGCCCCGTGCCCCGCGACGCTGCTGGCCCCTGCTCGTCGCCGCCCCGCGCCGCACCTCACCGTTGACCGTCGCCGCGCTGCCCCTGATGCACTGTCGCCGTCGCCGTCCCCTGCCCGTCGCCCTCGCCGCGCCCCTCACGCCGTCGCCACCCCGTGAGCAAATATTTTGCTAATTTAATTTGTTGTAGTAGCTAATTTAGATGTGTAGTATAATTTATATGTGTAGTTAATTGAGTTAGATTTTGTTAGATTTTTTTCTTAGATTTTTTTGTTAGATGTGTAGTAATTTAGATGTGTAGTTCATAGATTTTTTTGTTAGATATTTTTTCATATTGTGTAATTTGTTCATATTGTGTTAGATTTTTTTTCTGTTAATAGATTCTTTTGGTGATATTATTGTTGAATATGCATGTTTGTATGTTCATATATATGCAAAGATCGAATATGTCAAATTTTTATGATTTTTTTCTGTTCATAGAATTTTTATGATTTTTTTCTGTAGTAATTTTGTTCATAGAATTTTAATGATTTTTTTGTTCATAGAATTTTCTTTGTCAATTTATGTATATGTTCATATTGTGTATGTATAGGAAAATTGTGCATGATCAAGGTCATTTATGAATATGTTCATATTTAGAATAGAGGAAAAAGGAAAATAAGAAGAGAAAGTGTTTAATATAATTAGTTAGAAAAACAATAGAACTATAGTTAAACTGATTTTCATGGTGGTGGGCCCCTCCCTCCCCCCAATCTACATTAATTACGTAACTGGGATTATGTAGGTGTAGCATTACTCGTCCAAAAAAAACCAACTAAGCCAACCTCCCAGCATATCGCGTGGGAAAAGACCCGAACGCGCCATTTTAGTCGGGATTACAGGATTACTAGGAGTAGCATAGATGGATCGCGCGAAGCAACAAGTTTTTTTTTGAGGGGGCGAAGCACCTAGTTTAAAAGGAAAAAAAGCGGTACACTCACAGCACTCCTGCCGCGGTCGCATTGCACCCCACACACGTTCGGTCCTGCACACGGCTCACACAAACGGAACGCGCTTTGGCTTGCCTCTTCACTGACACGTGGGACTGCACTTGAAGAAACTGACCATGCGCCAAACTCCCCCAACCACCGCACGAAAATCCTCCCCTCCCCACCCCAAAATTCCCCCCAAATCCGATCCAACCGCCCTTCGGCCGACTAGCCAATAATATTCCCCAAACCCCCATCCCCCTGTCCCCCTCCACTCCATTCGCTCCGCCAAAGCTGCCCTCCCCGCCGTGCCGATATGTCGGCGCCGCGGTTCGTTGAGGGGACGCACGGCGATCCTCTCGCTCCCAGAGTACGCTCTCGTAGACTGTCGTCCTCTAGCTGCGCCGCCACCGCTGCCAACATTCTTGTGGAGGCGCACGACGGTCAGCGCCGCCACCGCTGGCGACGTTTGTGTGGAGACGCACGACGGTCAGCTTCTCCCACGGTATGCGCATTCTAGACTGAGGCCCCGTTCATGTCGGTGTAGCGTTGAATGTTAGCTGATAGACGCTGTTAATCTCACTGTTTGCCGAAGTAGTATACAGTCAATATGCTCTGCTTAAGAAGCTTCCTTGCCCTGTTCTGCACTCAATCTACTTAGCTGAGATGGCATGCCAAGGCCGATTAGTAGCTAAAATATCCTGCCATATATTTATTGTGACATAGATTGCCATGGTCTAGTAGCCAATCTGTTAGGTGAAATAGCTCTACACCGTTTTATACTCGATCTTTGTTGCTGCGATGGCCTTCGATAGTTCGATGGTTGTGTGCTCGGCCTCATTGACTGCTGAAACAGCCTGCCATAATTTAGCACTCAGATCTGTTTGCTGAATTAGCTTTACATATATTTCGTTACTTAGATCCGCTCGTCCAAATATCTTGCCATAGCTTTAGACATCGACCTAGGTATTTTTTTCTGCACTTCATAAAAAAGCATATATGTTTTTCCTGTAATATCTAGTAGAAGAACTAATTTGTATGTCTAACAGATGAACATGACTTGGATAACTTCTGCTCGAAGATTCTCCGCTGCATATGTCGAGGGGGCTGTAAACTTCATGAACTTTACCAGAGCTCAGTACGGTGGTCCAAAATCAGATGCGCTCTGCCCGTGTAGCAGTTGTATGAATTTAGTTACAAGACCCCAGTCAACTGTGCAAAATCATCTACACTTGTATGGGATGTCGGTCACATAAACTAGGTGGGTTCATCATGGTGAAACTGTGAATGTCAATGTTATTGACTATGTGGAAGCAGCAGCTCACCATCCTGATCTGCCTGATGCTCAGGTGGAAGAGGAGGATGTGGTGGTGGTGGCGGAGCCAATGAGTTTAACCAACATTGAAACAATGCTACGAAATGCTCGTGCATTCCGTGAACTTTCACCTGCAGAAGAAAAACGGTGGGGCCGCATGTTGGTATAATGCAACATGGCGGTCACCCCAGGAAATAAGCTGTCAGTATTCTCAGCTATGGTCACCTTTCTTCAGGTGAAGACATCTGAGCGGATGACCAAAAAATCATTCGATGCAATGTTGTCTGCTTTCCGCAAATCTTTCCCAGATGCGTCTGAGCTGCCACACACCTACAGTAAAATGAAGAATTTCCTTCGTGCAGTTGGAATTGGATATGATATGATCCATGTTTGTAAGAATAATTGTGTTCTGTTCCAGAAGGATTATGCCAACTTAAGTGAATACCCTAAATGCAAATCATCAAGATGGAAAGATGGCGATGTTGTGAAGAGGATTCCTCATAATGTTCTGAGACATTTTACAATCATACCAAGATTGCAGAGGTTGTTTCATGATGTTGAAACAAGTGAGGATGTACTATGGCATTCTAGGAACCAGGAGTACAGAGATCAAAATGTAATGAGCCAGCCATCTCATGGTAGTGAGTGCTCAATCATAAACACAAAAATTTTGTTGTTGACCCGAGAAACATTAGACTTGGCTTAGCTTCAGATGGATTTAACCCATTTGGCCACCAGAGCGCCACATATAGCATGTGGCCAGTGCTTGTTATCCCTTACAACAAGCCTCCAAATGTCTGCACCAAAGAATCAAACTAAATGATGGCCTTGCTCATCCTAGGTCCAAAAAGTCCTGGAAAGGATTTTGATTTGTTCATGGAGCCTCTTGTGGAGGAACTTCAACAACTATGGAGGGGTGTTCTCACTCGATACCTATATAGCAGCCCACCAGCTGATTTCTTTCTGCATGCTGTTATAATTTGGTGCATCCATGATTTTCCGGCTTTGGGCACTATGTCAGGGCCAACGACACATGGTTACAATGCTTGTGTTCGCTGTGACAGGAATCCGCTGTCATAGGCAATACTTAGCAAGATCTGTTACATTGGACACTGTCGTTTCCATGCTAAGGACAAGCAGCATCCTAGAAAATACCGGAGACATGTGTTCAATGCAAAGCATGAAAATAGTGATGCGCCAAAGAGACTCACCGCCGATGAGTTGCGAGTGGAATTAGAGAAGGTCAGGCATATTACACCAGGAAACCATCCTGGTAATAGTAGTGGGAAAAGGAAGCATGGCAGGGCAGAAGATAGATTATTGTTTACCCGCAGGTCCACTTTTTGGGACTTGGAGTATTGGAAAGATTTGAATCTGCGGCATAATCTTGATGTGATGCACATCGAGAAAAATATATGTGACAACATTATCGACACACCTCTTAATATTGAAGGCAAGAAGAAAGATACCTTAAAATCTAGGACTGATTTGATATGGCACCACGGGATATGGCACCAGCTGTGTACATCTTGGATACCTTAATATACCTGGGTATCAGACAGGATTTGCAGGTGCAAGATGAAGGTAAACCACGGGATATGGCACCAGCTGTGTACGTCTTGGACAAGGTAAAAAGAAAAGAATTCTATGAGGTCCTGTCACGTGTAAGATTACCACATGGATTTGCTTCCAACCCTGAAAGGAGAGTCAGTGAAGATGGAAACAAGGTACAAGGGTTGAAAACTCATGGCTGCCACGTCCTACTTCAAATGGTTTTACCTGTTATCCCAAGAGGATTGGGCCGCCCTGACTTATACAGAGCAGTTGCAGAGTTGGGACAATTTTTCAGGGAACTCTGTAGTAGAAATATAAGGATAGATGCTTTGGAGCGTCTTAGAGACAAGATACCAACTATCCTATGCGACCCTGAGAAGATATATCCTCCAGCCTTCTTTGATGTGATGGTGCATTTGGCTGTTCATCTACCTAATGAGGCACTACTTAGAGGTTCAGTACAGTATGGCTGGATGTACCCTATTGAAAGGCGTCTAGGCACTTTCAAGGGCTATGTTAGGAATAGAGCTACACCCAAGGGTTCCATTGAAGAGGCCTACATTGCTACAGAAGCATTGACATTCTGCTCAAAATACATTGAAACAGCTGATCAGCTTAGCAAAGAGGTGGGTGAATACAATCCCGGGCTCAATGTTTTCGATTATTCTGCTCGAGTTACAGGGAAGAGTCGACAAGAGGTCAAACCTAAAGATTTGGACAAAATTGTTTGGTATGTGTTGAATAACTGTCCTAAGATACTACCTTATATCGAGTAAGTGCAGTACTGTAGCTTATACATCGTAATTTACTAAACTTGCGGCACATTCTTATATATTTAGATGTTTGACGCGATCACTATGTTGTGCAGCATCTACATAAAGGAGTTACTGCCGCAAAATGACAAACTGGTTATGGCAGGATTTGCGAAATGGTTCAGGAGCCATGTAAGCCTTTGAATTGCATTGTCAGTTTTTTCAATATATTGAGTACATAAGATGATCAGCTTGTCAATTTTCTAACCATAGGTTAAGGGGAGGATGGGCAGGCAGTTGATGATGCCCTTTACTCACTCGCAATGGGTCCTGATACTCGGGTAAGACATTATGAATATTGCGTTGTTGGAGATGTGCGCTACAACACCCTTGCACGAGATGAAGGCAGGAAGACACAAAACAGTGCCATCATGAGCACGGATACATATGACAAAGAGACAACTGAAATGTATGCTAACATAACAGACATTGTTCAGTTGAAGTATATCTCCTGTTTCGAGGATCATTGGTGTGTGGTTCTGTTGGGCTATTGTTGGTATAACCTGTTTTCCAGGATCGCAAAACCCAGAGTTGATGATTATTTCAAATCCATCAATGTCAAGGCGGCGTACCAGACCAAGGATCCTTTTATTTTGGAAAATCAAGCAACACAGATATTTTTCTTGGAAGACACATTTGCACGTAGCAATGACTGGAGAGTATTGCAAAGGTTTGAGCAGAGGAATTCGTTTAATGAAGTTGCACAACAAGATGATGCTTACACTACTCCCGATGTACAAGATAACACAGATGTTCCTAATATCTTTGAGAACCATCACGTCAATGACGCCGGCGAAAAGATTGCATGTCGTGCTGTGGACATACAAGAGTTGATGAAGAAGAAGCCAACATTCGAGGACGTTGAGGACGAAGAAGAAGATGACACCATGCGGAATTACGATTCAGACTGATACACATGGTGAAGATTTGGATTACGCTGCTGCAGATGATGATTACATTTCTTTTGTTGTATTTGCCTGTCAGAAGACGTTTTTTATCTACTATGTGAAATTGTGTTTGCTATGACAACTGAAACCTGATGAACATGTTGTTTAGTATTTTGCTGTGAGAACGTCACTTGTTATGTATGCTGATTTGTGTTTGGTGATTGTATGACGACTAAAACATGATGACATAGTTGTTTAGTTGTACTCATATTTTGCTGTGAAACTTGAATTGGATGACATAGTTTGTTGTTGGACTGCAATTTGCTTGACGTCTTCGAATGAGAACAAAGCTGACCCGACGGGGCCTCTGCTATTTATTTATTTATGAGCAAAATAGGATACCCCCTGATTTCTGTTAATAGAAATCATTAGATGTTCACAACACTACGGCTAGGCTGCTACACAGGTTTCATTCATTACTAGTTTCAGCAAAGTGCTCATGTCATAGCCACTTAATACATCACGAGTGCTACATACACTGCAAATAAAGAGACAATCATCCTACAAAGCACATCGATTTTGCCCATTATCTTCACAAGCTCTTTCATCTCCTCATTGCTGTCAAGGCCGTTCAGCATCTATTGCTTGGCCATGATCAGAGGAACTGCATCTTTAACCTTCTACTCTGCATCTTCCTCTTCTGCCGTTCCTTCAGTTACTTGTCCAACACCCCAACCTGCTGGTATTGGGATTCCTCGGCTAACCAAATAATCAGCATAGTTGCATTCCCCCACATCAACAACTTCCCAGAAATACAAATCACACGAATCTTCCCTTTTCTGCACGAATCAAATTGGAAGATCATCAACCAAACTATTAAAAAAATCAGCAACTGAAAGCAGCAGAACAACACTTAAACATATTATTACCCCATGATTCGGGCATTTGTAGAAGACTCGGCCAGGGTTGAGGATTGTGGTTGAGACGTGGCGGATGACTCTGCGTGATTTGCAGCAGTGGTAGCATACCAACGACAGCGGGTTGCGATGAGCAATCGGCTGCGGTACGCGTGCCAGCGGGGGTGTGATGAGACCCACAGGCGATGGTACGGGTGGCGACTTGGCGCATATCTGTTTGTTGCCTGCTGAAGAGTAGGGGGACGAGTAGCCAGCGGACATGGTTGCTGCGGCTAGAGCTTCTGATGCTAGGCAGAGTAAGCAGAGAAGAGGAGAAGCAAACATTGGATATGTCAGTTTCCTTACTTGCAGAGTAGCATAGCACCATATATAGTCATAGTCTAGGTTTGGATTCGAACCAGCTACAGGAGCACGTCTCTCTTTTTTCTAAAACTCGACAACGTCTCTTTACTGGTACACTAGCTTGTTCTGTACGCCTTCCCAAGTCTTTGATTTTCTTTCCCTTTTTTTGCAAGGAAGGAAGGAGGACAAAATTGAGAGGTCCTGGGACTCGAACTCAAGACCTCTCAGTTGAAAATGAAGGGTGCTAGTCACTTATGTGGCGAATGTTCCCTGGGAGGAGGACGGTAGATGAACGCATTTCCTCGCAGTTTTAGCTGCGACACAAGATCGAACGGTCGCAGTTTCGAGACTGTTGTCAGGTCAACGAGCCTAGTTTTTATTTTCTTCATATATATAAAAAAGTATGCTACTTGGTGTCGGCAGCTCAATGTCTCTCGTGTTTCTTTAGTCTCTTCTTCCTCGAGCTACCAAAGCCAAACCAGCACCGGAGGGACCGCCTGCTCCCGCCTCCCATGGCTGGTTGTGCTGCCGCGCATGCATCATGGCCACATCACACCCTAAAACTCTGCGCATCTTCCCCGGCTCCTATTTGTTCCCGTCCGAGGCCTCACCATCGTCCTCCACCTTGGTTCGCTCGCCACGGCGCAGCCCTCCGGTGTTGTCAACATGGTCAACAACCGAGAGGAATAAGGAGATGACTGTACTTGGTGAGGAAGACAGTAGGGACCCAGCAGCGCCCGCAGTAATCTTGTTTTTTCAGGACGGAGAAGGGTATCAACTGGGTTGTGCGGGACCCGTGGCCCGTCTAGCCCAGGCTTTTATTTCATATGTTTAGCACATGACCAGCCCAGTTTGTTTTTTCCTTTCTGAAAATGGCTAGCCAACTATTTTGTTTTTTGGAGAATAACCAACGTAGGCCTACTTGCTTTTCTACGCCCTGTTGGTCCGGAAATCTTTCAAGACGAGGAGGGATGCATTTTGCCAAGAAAATGGGCTATAAGTAATAAGAAATGGGATCTAAGTAATAAAAATGGGCTGTAAAATGAAAAAATACAGCAAACAGACAATTAATTCCAAAATGTTGTTTTCTTTCGGATTTTGATATTTCAAATTTCATTGTTTTTGTGAGGGTAAAATTTCATTGAAGTTAAATTAAGGTAAATTTAGATTTATAATTAATTTGAATCTGGCTAGAAATTTCAAGTTGTATGCTATTTGGGACAGATTTGGAGGCTGACTTGTGGGTCTACTAGGTTGACATGTACTTTGGCTTTGTCAACTTAGTCGACGAATGATTCTAGCAAAAGTGACCATTGGATGTTAATCCAACGGCCGTGCTGCTTCTTCAATATCTGATCTTCTTGCTCCAGCCGCCCAAACCAGCACCGGTGGGACTGCCTGCTCCCGCCTCCCGTGGCCGGCTGTGCTGCTGCACAGGCCGCACCGCCCCACCCTACTTCATTGCTGGCCAGGTCATTCCTCTACTCACTCACACCTCCTGTTATTTTATGGCGACGGCAGCCGGACCAGTAAACCCTCGTACTCCTCATCGTGTGGGCAACCATTGCCGAGTCTTCCCCGGCTCCATGTCATTCCCTTCCTAGGACTTGCCGTCGTCCACCGCCATGGTGCTCTCTGCGCGTCCTGGTCAACGTGATCAACGAACGACATCCACCAGACGTGGACTGTACGTGGAGAGGCTGACAGCTGGGTCCATGGCCGCACACAAGGAAATGCCTCCTTATTATGCACAAAATAATGATTCCTCCACCTGACAGTTGGGACCCACCGGAAGGGCCTCTGTATTTTGTGAAAAAACGTTCCCCTCGCTGACAGGTCAGACCCACCAGCTATATCTTCGCATGCAAGGAAGTGCCTCCTTATTACGCACAAAAAAATGAATACCCCCTACTAGCTAGGACCCACCATAGTGGGAGGATGACTTGTGGGCCAACTAAGTTGACGGGGACGGAGGGCTTTGTCAACTTGGTCAATATGAACGATTCTAGCTCCAGTGACCGTACGATGTCCATCCAACGGCCGTAGTGCTTCTTCAACCTCTGGTATTCTTGCTTCAGCCGCCAAACCAGCGCCGGTCGTGCTGCGTGCTCCTGCCTCCCATGGCCGGCTGTGATGCCGCGAAGGCCTCACCGCCCCCTACTACTCCCACCGCTGGCCAGGCCATCCCTCTACTCACCCACACCCCGTGTTATTCTGCGGCGATGGCAGCCTCACATCACAGCCAAACCCGAGAACCCTCGTACTCCTCTCCACGCGGGCTTCCACTACCGCGTCTTCCCCGGCTCCGCGTCATCCCCTTCCTAGGCCTCGCCGTCGTCCACCGCCGTGGTGCTCTCGGTGCGGCGTGGTCAACGTGGTCAAGGAACAACTTCCATTGGACGTGGACTGTATGTGGAGAGGCTGACAGCTGGGTCCACGGCCGCAGCAAGGAAGTGCCTCCTTATTACGCGAAAAATAATGATTCCTCCACCAGACAGCTGGGACCCACCGGACGGGCCACTGTATTTCGTGAAAAAAACGTTTCCCCCCTGATTGCTGGGATCCACCAGCTACATCTTCGCACGCAAGGAATTGCATCCGGGCAAAAAAATGATTCGCCCCCCTGACTGCTGGGACCCACCAGCTACATCTTCTCACGCAAGGAAGTGCCTGACAGTCGGGACCCACCTGGTCGAAGTGTATGTAGTGTTGTCATTCTGGTCGCGAATGTGTACGTACATACTGGTGGATGTAGAGGCGCGCACGTGTCGTAGTAGAGGCGTGCACGTAGCATGTACACGTACGTACAGCGGCCAGTGTGCAAGAAAGAAAATACGGCCACATATGTGTACATACGGGCGGGGTCTCGAACGCCTACCCACGCATACGTATGGTCAGGGCTCGTGTACATGGCTGGGTCGGAACGGACAAACATCGTCGTCGTCGTGTTCATGGGGAGGCAACGGAATGCGTTGTGTTCATGGGAAGGCAACGGAATGCGTCATGTTCATGGGGAGGCAAAGGAATGCGTCGTGTTCATGGGGAGGCAATGGAGTGCATCGTGTTCATGGGGAGGCAATGGAGTGCATCGTGTTCATGGGGAGGCAACGGAATGCATCGTGTTCATCGAGAGGCAATAGAACGCGTGGGAGCCAACCGGATTGGACGGAACAAGCGATGGAAACGAGGCCTGGCGTAACGCAGAACGGAGGAAAAGGCCTTGTGTTCGACCGGCCACGTTCGAAACGGGATCCTGTTCGTCGGGAGGGGTCTCTCGTACCGCAAAATGGAGGAAACGGACCTCCAACGGTCAAAACGGGGGTCATGTTGATCGGGAGGGGTGTGGCGTACCGCAAAACAGACGAAACGGACTTGTGTTGGAGCGCTATGGTCGAAACGGGGGTCCTGTTCATCGGGAGGGGTGTGGCGTACCGCAAAATGGGACTCCAAGGGATACTGTTCATCTCCACCGTCGACCTCCTCCAGCCTCCATGGGCAACTATTCATCCACCGTCGACCTCCTCCAGCGTCCACCTGCGACTGTTCATCCACGGGCTCCTGTTCATCCAGCCTCCACCGCGGGCTACTCCACCGGCTACTGTTCAACCACCCCTCTCCACGGGCTCCTATTCAACCACCCCTCCATGGGCTACTGTTCATCCACCCCTCCACCGTCTACTGTTCATCCAGCCCTCCACGGGGTCGTCCTATTCAGCCAGCCCTCCACGGGGTCCTGTTCATCCAGCCCCAACCGGCTCGATCGATCAGGGTCCTGTTCATCCAGAGGCAATGCCACGGGTCCTGTTCATCCACTCCCACCGCTCACTATTCCTCCAAACCCCCCTGCAATGCTCACTGCTCATCCAAACTCCCCTGCAATGCTCACTGTTCATCTAGAGGCAGCATCGATCGGCTTCAGTTAGCAGTAGTAGCGAAGGAATCACTCGATCGCTCAGGTTCAGTAACACGTAGCCTGAAGTGCTATCGCTCGGGTTCAGTTAGGCGACGCCTCGCTCGGGTTCAGTTAGAGCCGAACGCCGCGCACACACACGCGTACGTGTACAAGAGAAACATGCATCGCTCGGCCCCCGACCACCCACCGTAACCGGGAACTCCCCGAAATTTTCCTCGCCCTCGCTTCTACCACGGTTTTTTCCATCATGGACGGCCCAAAGAATGTCATGCAGCTGCGTCTCCGGCCCGCCCAGGACGAAAAGCCCATTTTCTATAATGATTTTTTTTCATAGAATTAGGAGCCCGCCACATCTATGATGATACCGGGTTTTGTCACAATTATCGTCATAGAAGTGTCATAAGTATGAAAGGAAAAAATTTCGTTCGGCCCAAAATGTCACAGATGTGTCTTTTTTTGTAGTGTTGTTAACGGCTTGTTCGCATATAGCCCATTTACAGCCCGCCAACCCAGGGCCCGTTATGACCTATCTGAATTAGGCCCAGTAGCGTCATTTGGGCTGTCCAATATGATTCCAGCCCGTTTTAACTTCTGGCCCATGTATGGCCAATGACGTCTTTAGGCCCATATGAGGCCCTTTGTAACTCTTGGCCCATTAACGACCCGTGGTGAAACTGACCCGTAATGAACATGTATCACTTTATACCCATTAAAGGCCCGTGGTGAAACTGGCCGTAATGAACAGTGTATCACTTTACACCCATTAATGGCCCGTGGTGAGACTGGCCCATAATGAATAGTGTATCACTTTATACCCATTAACGGACCGTGGTGAAACTGGCCTGTAATGAACAGTGTATTGCTTTATACCCATTAACGGCCCGTTATTCCGTTGGGCCGTTTCCAGCCAATGTTATCTTTCGGCCTTCTCCAGGCCCATTTATTCTTGGGCTCATTTCCAGCATTCATTTACTTATGGCCCATTACTGTCATTTTCTGCTTGTGGGCCAAATTCAGGCTGAGGTTACAGTCGGCCCGTTTGTGGCCCGTTAATACGTTGGGCCGTTTTCATAGCGTCATCAAATACGACCAACTAATGACGGGTCGTTATGGTTGGCCCATGAACGGACGACTCCAACTCTATAGCCCGTTTATGGCCATAATGTGGTCTGTTATTGGCCCATGTTTGGCCAACCGATCATACGGCCCGTAGAAGGCCCATTGATGATACGACCCATAGAAGGCCCATTGTGTCTATGACTCGTATAAGGCCCATTGTTTCTACGACCCGCAGAAGGCTCATTGTTTCTACGGCCCGTAGGTAGCCCATGGTTATTGTGGCCTAGTTTTAAAAAATTGGTTATTGCGAGCTATAGCAACCCGCGGAAAAAGAAATGCACTTACTACAAGCAAAGAAATAAACAAGACAATAAGGAAATAAATAAGCAAGCAACTTACGCTAGGCTATCATGGCTATTACATATATTACATCCACTGGGCATCAAAGTTCGCCACCAATTCAAATATAGGGAACAAAGCAGCATATAAACGCCGCGGCAAAACAAGTCTAGAACTGAAACCACTTCAGAAGAGCTCGAGAAACAATATCCTAGGTACCCATAATGCTGGAAAGATGCTTAGCAAGCTTATTAACTTTCTCTTTTTTGGCGCTTAAATCCTCCAGCACTTGCCGTTGCACTAGAAAGTATGCATCTGAATTCTGCAGGGACTTCCTCAGTCCTTCGGCTTCCTGTTGCATTACATCTGATCGATGTCTTTCAATTTGAAGTTGAGACTCAAGAAGCCGAACTAATTCAGGGAACGAGTTATAAGAGCTGGTGCCAACAGTAGTAGCCAGTAACTCGAACACTACATCAGGACATGACTTTGGGGTTGTCTTAGTGTCTTCAATATAGTTTTTATCAGCTTTCTTGGAGACCAACAGGGATGTCTCACTATCTTGAACCTTATCTGCATTACTTCCTTTACCATTGCATAACGGGGTACTCTCCTCCAATATTGTATCCGCGTTCTAAAAGAGAAACAAACAAACACATCACAGGTTTACAATGTAGTATATGGAACTCATTTTGGTAAACCAGTTCAGTAGTAAGGTGAACAGGATAACAGCATGAAACAAACATATATCTATGTAGTATGGTACTTGTATGGTCTATATCAGTCTAGTTTATGTTGACAAATCAAGATAGATACAGTTCGAATCATATCTATTTAAGACAAAGCAGCATAGATGGAATATAAGTGTGGAAAACTACATAGCAATAACAACACTTGTAATGTGCATGGCATGAGAACATAACTGTTTGTTCAATTGAAACTGAAATCAACATAGAGCAAGTTACAACAGTAAACACGTTAAAGAAACAGGTTTAAAACATACCTGTTGTTCCATTGGAGTTTCAATTGCATCCTTCAAATTTGAAATTAGTTGGTATGAGTAAATACAGTGATGCAAGAGCAAAGTAGTATGAACCATAGCTACGGAACCTGACCTGAGAACAATTCTTCGTCTGCTTTAAGCATTGACTTGGGGTTCCGAGTGGTGGTCCTCGTGCTTTGGGCACTGCAGTTGCCTTGCTAACTGCTCGTGTTTGGATGCTCTGTGGTGGACACAGTGTTGTGTCAACGGGAACTAGGTTACTATCTGCTGGGATTGGGGTGAGAAGGGGTGTAGTTGGTTCTCTGTCCAACTGGGTAGGGGTACAATCTGCGTGAGTCTGGGTTATGTGTGGTGTGGCTGGTTCTTGGGAAAGTACAACCGTGGTTCTATCTGCATCGACATGTAGCACGATCTTTTCTGAAGACCGTGTTTTTACTCCCACAGATACTGCCATCACCCCCTCCAATTGAAATGGTTGATAAACAAGAAAAGTAATTGAATGTACATACATTGTAAGATAGGCAGGTGCAATGGATAGTAGGGAAGAAAACGGGGCATGAAATAATTCACATTTATGTTGTCTAACCAAATAGAATAGCAGGACATAATTTCACATATACGATGACTAATTAAACAGGATAGCATGACACAATTTCACATGTATGATGGCCAACTAAACATGATAGAATGACATACTTCAAAATATGATGACTATGTAAACAAGATGACATGATATAACTATACGATGTGTCTATTAAACTTGTTGGCATGCCATAAATCACAAACATGCCATCGATGGAAACATGATGGCATGATATAATTCACGGATAGAATGACATAATTTAAAATATGATGACTATGTAAACAGGATGAGATGATATGACTATATTATGTCTTCAGAAAATGGGTTGGCATGCCATAATTCAGACACATGATTTCTATGTAAACATCATGGCATGATATAATTCAAGTATATGATTTATATACTAAGGAAGTGAGCAGAGGGCAATCACATATATGATGTGTCAATTAAGAAGATGGCATTCAATATTGTGTATATGATGTAAAAACTAAGCATTGCAATACAACATATGCATGATATGAGTAATATAACCCTGCCAAGTTTGAGCATACACCTCAGGGGGATAATAGGAATGGTCATCTGCCTCTGAATCCTCCTTTGAAGAGCTATCTATAACAAGCAAGATATATGCTTCAGCAGGTAGCATTGTCTGCTCTGAACACCTTGTTTTCACTCCAGATTTCTCCATCACAAATTCAAATGGCTGATGCACAGGAAGAGCAGTTGAATATACAAACATTGTCGACAAAAGCAATGAGAAATACAAAAAAGGACGACATGATATAATTCATATATATGATGCTTGGCTAAACAACATGGCATTGCATAATTCACATATATAATGCCTTGCAACAAGATAACATTGCAGAATTCACATATATAATGTCTTGCAACAAGATGACATTGCATAATTCATATATATGGTAATTCGACACTAAACAGGTGGCATTCACACAAAGCATGTCTAAACTAAGCAAATGACATAGCAATGCAAGATGCCATACGCATGATATGAGCAACATAACCCTGCCAAGTTAGAGCATGCACCTCGGGGGGGGGGAATAGGACTGGTCATCTGTCTCTGAATCCTCCTCTGAGGAGCTATCTGTAACCAGCAAGACATGCGCTTCGTTAGATAGCATTGTCTACTCTGAAGACCTTATTTCCGCTCTAGATTTTTCCATGACCGTGCCGAATGGTTGATGCACAAGAAGAGTAATTGAATGTACTAAAATTGTTGACAAATTTAACACGTAATAAAAAATGATGGCACGATATAATTCACATATAAGATGACTGGCTAACCGGGGTGGCATTGCAAAATTCACATATATGATGCCTGGCTAAACAAGATGGCATTGAATGATTCCCATATACGATAAAGAAACTAAAACATAAGGCATTGCATGATTCACATATACGATAAAGAAACTAAACAGATGGCATTGACACAAAGCATGTCTAAACTAAGCAGATGACATCTTTGATGTATACAGTAAGCAATGCAAGGCACCATATGCATGATATTACCAACATCAGCATGGCAAGTTAGAGCGAAGACCTCATGGGGTAAATAGGAGTGGTCTTCTCCTTTTGAATCCCCCTCAGAACAATTATCTTCCTCTTCATTACTATTTGGAATGGGTGGAGGAGGGCTGCCTTTGCACCCACCATGGAGCGACGTCTGCATGAAATTTTATTGCCATGCAAGGCTCGTCTATTTTGCTCTACATAATCAGTTCCGTTGTGTACAATAACTGGCATGCATAGGGATAAAACATAGTGAGATTATGTAAGGAGTGCATGCACAAATCCAGAGTGATGGTAGCAAACTATGGATAGACCCAAAACCAATGATAGCAGGCAGAGAATAGCTTTAGTTAAAAAATACAGAGAATGGCTCCTTTAATGTTTGTTTGCACCCAACATGAAACTCATAGTAGACACCCGAGATTAACCAGATAGTAGACAGATAGTACTAATTGCTGCCACAGTATGTACCCCACAACCATTTAAAACTCAAGTTTGAGCATTAGTTTGGACCTGACTCGGAGTATAAGAGGTGAACAGACGATAATGTAGCATGTGATCACATTAAGCGATGCATAACGTAAGCAGACACGGAAGAGTGCGACCTCTCTTGCGGACCCGTGTAGTCCTCAAGGACATCTGCTCAATTGATGATGGTAATGCAGTTGTCATGGCTGCCGGCAACGGGGAAGAAGATCTGAGTCGGTGAAAGACAGTTTGGAGAGCAGATCCCTGATGTGGTGAACCCTTCCATCGTTGGAGCAGCTGAGCTGGGGTGGAACATAGCGCCGCAGGAGTAGGACAAACCACACAAGGTTTTCTTTGACACATATCTATAATAGAAGTAATTGTGTAAGGGCTTGTTTGAATTTGAGGATTCTAACAATGCAGGGATAGGAAATAGACAGGAATATGATAGGAATGCACGTGCAAAACAGAGAATTTAAAAACACAGTTGTCGGTGTTCTGGGAACGGGGGTACCCAGACTTGCCTGCCTGCGGCCTGCGGCGTGGCTCGAGGAGTGGCCCAGCACGACCCATCTTCATCAACACAAGCTCAATACCCTCGCGAGGGGCCAAGCCTCGCGGGGCGGACGACAGGAAGCTTCCTCAGGCACAGCCTCGTCAGGCTGGCTCGCGAGGAGGCGGAGAGATCAAGGCGGGGTACCTCACAAGATGCCCGTGACGCAAGCCATGACGACCGAAGCCAGGCGGGCGCCAGGCGGGTGTAGGCCTGCGCAAAGTCCTTGTTTCCCCTTTGGTGCAAAGGGGGCAAGCGCAGGCAAGGGTATCAAGCAAAGGCAACCATTTCGGTGCAACAAGACCAAGACCAGCAGAACGACACGACGGAGGTCATCGTGGAGCCCAAGCCGGCATCATCGTCAGAGTCTTTGGCAGGCGAGGACCAACTTTAGTCAGGATAAGTGTACTAGATGTTCCCCTTCAAAATGGCCAATTGTTGGCGCCCTTCCCGCTCAATATTTGGGAAGAGGACCAGGGCCTCGCTCTATAAGTAAGACTAGCTACCATAGCATAGAGGGGATCTGATTCGGAGATCGATCAGCCGAACCTTAGCCAGAACCACCAACACAAGAACTCCTCCCCTCGTGAGGCAGTTCTTCCATTGTATTGTTCATCTCCTGCCCCTGAGGCAATCTACCACACCACAAACTAGAGTAGGGTATTACACCACAATGGTGGACCGAACTAGTATAAACCTCGTGTCCCTTGTGTTGTTCTTCGTGTAGTTTAGATCCTTTGCGAGGCGACGAGGCATGAGTAGGTAGGAGGTGTGATCTCCGTGCGCACCCCAGAGTTCGAACCTTGAGGGTCTGCCGGAACCCGAAATCCGACATTTTGCGCGCCAGGTAGGGGTGCGCCGGAATCTTTCTTCCATCGCCTCATGTTCCGTCGCATCGTCATCATCATGTCCGGCGACCCAATAGGCAACCCCGACCGCTGGGCGTCTTGCCCTGCCCGCACCGAGCCGCCTGCCCAGGGCGACCTCAACCTTGTGCCCCAGGCAGCCCGCAGTCCGCAGGGTGCTACGTGCCGCGGGTGACACGGCCAGGCATCACCAGCTCTCACACCGCAGCAGGTGCAGTCGGCAGCAAGGGCCTCAAGCCACGCCGCTGCCACAGTGTCGAACACCCGGCGGGAGCAGGCGAACTCAAGGGCCGTGCTCACGGTGGCCTGAGAACTACTATGGTGCAGGTTGCTGGAGGGCGGCCACGACGTGCTACTGGAGCGGGTGGTAGAGCTCCTGGGCTCCGCCACCTCGGGGGCTCACCCCTTATGCGCCCAGCTACCACCTTAGGCCCAGGGCGGACCACACGGAGGCCCCATACGCGCCCGCGCAGCTCCGAGCGGATTCTGAGGCCTCCCAGCGCCAATCTGGCCATCAGCGCCGGGTTGCCAACAGTGCCGGCTCCACCTCCGACCGGCGAGGGGGCATTCACTGCAGCCCACCGTCCCGGCGGGCCTCCATGCTATCACCCCCAAGTTGGCACCTCGAGCAGGACTGCATGGCACACGGGGCACTACAGCGAGGCATTCGGGGCAGCGGCCCCGGAAGCATACGTGCCCCACATGGTGGATCAAGGGTGCGCGCTGGAAGAAGACCACGACTCGTTCCTCGGCCCAGGCTGGGGAGAAGAGGCGCCGGAAACTGAGCTCTTTCAGGAGCCCAGGAGAGCCTCGTCGACCACGCTGAGGGCAGCGACTATCGGGTACCGCTAATTCTTTAGGAGCAAGCTTACGCTAACCTTGGGTCACAAGAGGTACAGGTCGCCGCTGCAGATGGCTGTCCCAATCCAGCAGCTTCCTACCCCTCAGGAGGAGGACATCGGGGGCTGCAGGAGAGGGGCCGAGATCCGGCTTCACCCCCACGGCGCTCGGAGCAAGGCGTCCTCAGGAGGTAGGCCCTCTACCGGGGAGGAGCCTTAGGGCCTGCCCCCGGCAGAGGACCCGTGGTCGTCGGGGGAACAATTGGCGACCGCTCTATCCCATCAGTAGCGTCCTCGGTCTCCGGTCGTCGTTGATGGCAATAGAGTGTGGTGCAAGGCGGGGCCCTCGTCTGGCGATATGAAGCAAGGCCGGTACCTGTGAAGAAGGCCCAGTGCCTGTGAAGCTCGCCTCCCCGTGACACTCTCACATAATAATGAGTGGGGTTGTACAGGCCTCAGAGTCTCAGAAGAGCAACCCTCGAGCCTCGAGGGCTCCCGCCCACACCCAGTGGCAGTACTTAGCTCCACGCTGGTGAGAAGACGTCGAAGACTAGAATAGGTGTCGGACGCCGCCTTTTTGCTTTTTGCCGTTCTCTTGGTTGTCAGTTTCCCTGGTTTGAATTTAAGTTGGATTTGAGCTTGAAGCTTGCGTATGTTCGGGGAAGGGGTGTTTAGTCTCGTTCGAGCAATCTCTTGCGTTCTATTTTCGGCTTTGCGTCCGAAGCTAGCATCAGCCGCCTCCCCTCGCGAGCCCCTCGCGAGTCGGGACGGGCCAGGTATGTGCGCCGCCCGGACTGCTGTCGCAATGTCCTCTTAGGAGGTTCTTGTCATAGGATCAGTGGGCTCGCTCAGGAGGCACTCGGGACACTGCGGCCCCCCGCGGGCTCGCTCAGGGCCCACGCGGGTCAAAGGTAAACAAGTCAGCTGACTCATCGTGAGGCCTATCGCTCAGCATAACCATGCATGCAACATCGTGTCTGCAAATATGCTAACTGCAAGTTTTTGCACGAGTGGCTCCCCCTCCCAAAATGCTCTTACAACCTTCAGGGCCAAGCCTGAACTCTCCCTGTGCAGGATAAACAGCAGGAATGACGTACGATCAATCGGATAAATCCCCCAATGCATCTTCAGGGGCACCCTCGGAATCATCACTGGCATCGCTGGCCTCGCCATCGTCCACTATGTCGCGGTCATCAGCATCCGGATCATTCACCACGCCACCCTCATCAGCAGCCACGACCACGCCATCATCATCAGCGGTGAAGGCCCTAACAAGGGCGTCCACGTTGTCTTCCACCCAATGCGCCAGGTTGCCCCGGATGGCCGTGGGTACCGGTGCAATGGCGGCGTTGAAGTCAAAGTGGGGGTCCATGTTCTGAAGATCACTGAAGACGCGAGAAAAAGCGCGTCCAAGCAGGGCTCGGCTCCTCTCCTCCACCAACCTGTCGGCCCTGCCCGACCGAGTCTCCAGCTGCGTCACCACATTGGTGAAGAACCGAAGGTTGCCGGCATAGTTAACCATGTGAGGCTCATCCACGGCCACCTCACAAATGTTGCCCAAGGCCGCATTAGCCCTTTCCCGGAGCTCGCGAAGCATGGGGCCATGCATGTGCTCCAGGGTCTGCCGCTGACGTATCTCGTCCTCGTTCTGCCGCGCAATGGCCTCAGCTTCATCAACCCTCTGATGAAGAAAGAGCACCTCGGCGCGGGAGGAAGCCAGCTCCACCTGCGCAGCGCCAAGGGCGGCCCCGGAAGCGTCCGCACACCGCGCCGCTTCATCCAGCTTGGCCTTAATGGCGATGGTCCTGCCCTCTGCTTCGACCCTAATCAGCTCCAGCCTTTCTCCGTACTCGCGCTCAAGATTCGAGCGAGCCTCCGCCACACGGCGGTCAACCTCCTCTTGGATTCGGGCTTCCCGCACGGTGACATCATCCTCTGCCAGTGCCACCAGGCGCTCCCTCGTCTCCAACCGCTCAAGATCAAGGGTGCGCTCGGCGGCATCCAGCGCCAGCGGCTCCTCACGTCTCTGGAGCTCCGCCTGGTCCACGGAGGCCCCCTTCAGTGACACGAGAGCCGCCTGATGTAGCTCCACCTGCTGCTCCAAGGAGTTTCTCCAGGCCTGGAGCTCCCACGCACGTTCCTCTGTAGCCTAGCGTCGTCGGTCTGCCTCCCATGCCTCCTTGACGGCTTGGGAGCAGGCCTCCTGCGAAGCCACCAGCGATGCTTCGGCCTTCGCATTGTCAAGGTCGCGCTGATGACGCGCAAGGGCGACGGCTACCTTCAGCTTGCGCCTCTCCTTGGCAAGGCGCAGGCCTTCGGCCTCAAGATGCGCATCCTCACCGGCAAGCTCCGCGCCGAGCTGGCTCACTGCATCAGCCGCCCTTTGGAGAAACCCTTGGCAAAGGGCGCGGCGCTCCCAAGCGCGCTCGAGCATGTCTTCTGCGTCATCCTCCGCCCCTGGCACGCACGGAGGACAGCGAACCGGCACGCCCCCTTTGGGCGGGGGGTTGGGGGCTGGCGCCCTTGTGATGGCCGGGCACGCCCCGCTGGAAGCCTGGCCCAGAGCCGGTTCGTCCCCCGAGGAAGAATACGAGATCGACCTCAGCCAGTCGCCATCCATGAACAAAGGAGGAACTCGGGGCAGGCTGGCTGTGCCCCGGGAGAGCTCACGGAGGAGGGTCGCAAGGTGCACAGAATCATGATGCTCCGCAGGATGGCTCACCTCTCCGACCGACCTCACAACAAGGGCGGTACTCAAGCTCGGGACACTTGGAGTCGGTGGAGAGGGCGAAGCCTGGGGGGATGGCTCCTCAGCCGTCTCCATGAGCTCGGCAAGAAGGGCCCTGCAGGGCAATGGTCAGCTAAAGCAACAGGAAAATAAGGGACCAAGAAAGGAGGAGGCTTACTCGTCAATGGCGAAGTACTTCCTGCGCTTGAATAGGTGGCAGGGGTAATCATCACCACCCAAGGCCTCCTTTCTCTTTTGGAGGGCCTAGAAGTCCATGCGGAAGCGTCCTAGGAGCTCGGTGCAAGGGTCAGCCTGCGGTAAGGAAGAAGCGTCAAGGAGACCGGCGTCGAAGGCATTGCCCTGGGGCACGCCGCCGGGCGCCGCCTCATGGAGGGTGGCCGTGGCCTCGGGAGCCTCCGTCACAAGAGCCGCATGTCGCAGCTCAACGTCTGTGGCTGCCGCAGGGCAAGCTTCAGGAGGTGCCACCTCAGGAGTTCCACGTGGCGTCATTACCTCGACAGCAGCCCCCTCAGCCCCCGGCGGCCCTCGCCTCCCGGATCTGCCACTTGAGGAAGGACCGCCACGGGCAACCGAGAGGGCGCCCACCGCAACTGGGTTCTCGCGAGGTCCCATGAGGCCTACTGGGTGCAACCCCCATTCATCGAAGTTGGGCATCTGCTTCACAAAATCAGCCCTGCTTGAGCAAAGGTACAGTAGGCCACCCCCTTGCCGAAGGCTGCCAGGGGAAGGATCCCCGGTCAGAATCATGAGAACCTTCCTCAGCACTTCAGGCGCCAGATCTTCCTTTTGGAGCCTCATGCGGTCTTCACGCCCCCCTAAAGGCCCACATCCGACGGGAATGATGCTGGAGAGGGGCAATGCGGCTCTAGAGGAACTCCTTCACCACCTTGGGTGCCGTCACACTGAGCGCCCTCAAGTTCCCGAAGCGACACCAGACGAAGGCGAGCCGGGGGCTCGTGAGCATCTCATGGCCCCAGCCCGAGTTGGGGACAGCGGGCAAGGTTGGCTCCGAGAGCAGGGGGCTGGGCACTCCAACATCCACGTACAACCACCGCTCTCGGAACCCAGCCGCAGGCGGAGGAAGGCTGAAATCAATTCCCGAGGCAGCCGCTTCTGGTGCGGCGAGGAAGCTCACGCACCCCAAGCATTGAGTGGGGTCGCTAAGGCGCAAAGAGAAGAAATGGCGCAGCAAGGCAACTGAAGGGGGGATGCCCACCATCGCCTCGCAAACAAAAGCGAAAACGGCAAGGAGAACAATGGATTCGGGACCCAAATGCATCATGTGGATCTGGTAATGGGAAAGTACGGCGTTGAAGAAATTGGAAAAGGGGGGAACCAGTCCCGCCCATAGGGCATCGGCGAAGTACCGGACCTCGGTGGCTATTCTGTCAATAGAGAAGTGATATGTGGGCCAGACCGTCGTCCTCCCACAATCGTTGAAGATGGTGGCGAGGGCAGAGCTGACCTTGTCCAGGGCTTCCAGATTGAGTATGATCAACTGATCGACGGCAGGAGCCGCCGACGGCGGCGAGCGGGCGGAAGACGCGGGCTTCTTCCCCTTCTCCTTCTTCGCTGGCGCCATGGCGACATGAAGGGGGAGAGTTCGAGATTGGATTGGAAGCGGAGGTCGGAGCTCTAGGGGAGGAAGAGTAGGAGACGCGCAAACGGCAAAAAGAAGGATGACTGTGTGCAACCACGGGTCCGCCTAGCCGAGCACAAAATAAGGGGGCATGGGGAAACAGGGATGCCCACGTCCAATCAACTGCCATGTGGCGCCCAAGGCCGCATGCTGTTTGGGCCCATGGCGCTTCGCACTTGCCCCTTCGCTTCTCTGCTAAGACAAGTCCGGGCGCGCCTTGGGCCCGGGGGCTACTGTCGGCGTTCTGGGAACGGGGGTACCCAGACTTGCCTGCCTGCGGCCTGGGTCGTGGCTCGAGGAGTGGCCCAGCATGGCCCATCTTCATCAACACAAGCTCAATACCCTCGCGAGGGGCCAAGCCTCGCGGGGCGGACGACAGGAAGCTCCCTCAGGCACAACCTCGTCAGGCTGGCTCGCGAGGAGGCGGAGAGATCAAGGCGGGGTACCTCACGAGATGCCCGTGACGCAAGCCATGACGACCGAAGCCAGGAGGGCGCCAGGCGGGTGCCGACCTGCGCAGAGTCCTTGTTTCCTCTTTTGTGCAAAGGGGGCAAGCGCAGGCAAGGGTATCAAGCAAAGGCAACCATTTCGGTGCAACAAGACCAAGACTAGCAGAACGGCAGGATGGAGGTCATCGTGGAGCCCAAGCCGGCGTCATCGTTAGAGTCTTTGGGAGGCGAGGACCAACTTTAGTCAGGATAAGTGTACTAGATGTTCCCCTTCAAAATGGCCAACTGTTGGCGCCCTTCCCGCTCAATATTTGGGCAGAGGACCAGGGCCTCGCTCTATAAATAGGACTAGCTACCATAGCATAGAGGGGATCTAATCCGGAGATCGATCAGCCGAACCTTAGCCAGAACCACAAACACAAGAACTCCTCCCCTCGCGAGGCAGTTCTTCCATTGTATTGTTCATCGCCAGCCGTTGAGGCAATCCACCACACCACAAACTAGAGTAGGGTATTACACCACAATGGTGGCCCGAACTAGTATAAACCTCGTGTCCCTTGTGTTGTTCTTCGTGTAGTTTAGATCCTTTGCGAGGCGACGAGACGTGAGTAGGTAGGAGGTGTGATCTCCGCGCACACCCCAGAGTTTGAACCTTGAGGGTCTGCCGGAACCCGAAATCCGACAACAGGATTTCTGCCAATCTGGGTGTTTGATTCACAAGAATTGGAAGATCACAGGATGCAAAGAAGCATGGTGAGATTAAGTCAAACCACAAGAAAATGTACGGTTATAATGCTATTATGCTACTATCTCTTAGTCTTGTGCTTCATGAATAGGAATATGAAAAGGAGGACAAGTGGAAATTAGAATTTCTATGGTTTTTCTTTCAAGGAGACACTAAAGGAACAAATCCTACAGTTTTCCTTTGCTCCATTCCTTTGCATCAAATTCATGAAAAGTAGTACCATAGGAAAATTTCCAATTCCTATGTTTTTCATTCACTTTTTCTTTCAAGCACTGGAGATTCTAGTAGTCAGGCTTGAGCAAGGAAAAGCCTACTATAAAAAATTGTTTTTGTGCTACTTCTATTACTTTGGACCCAGGCCACTGCCGTACTAGCTCAATCCCCAGGCCCATCGACAAATGCACAGCTCAAATGCGCAGAGATAAATAATGATGGCATTCAAGAGAGTCCATCACGGATAGCTAAGTTGCCTGACACCTCACTACTTGTCATATAGTAGGATAAAATAATCGTATTTCATGTTACTACGTGTGCTCAGTGGAAAATATATATAACATGTAGAGTAAAAAAGAGATGCAACAAGTGTCAACCTCTTTGGCGAGCCATGTCGATCTCAGCGTGATTGGGTTGGCCAGTGAGGATGCTCCGGCTAACTTGACTGTCGGATGAGGGGAAGAAGATCTTAGGCGTCTGGAGATGGAGCCCAAGGTACTGCTCCATTGTGATGGAGGGTTTTGTCGTTGGAGCAGCTCCAGTGAGTTGTACGACGCCGAGGCTGACGCAGGACAAGAGAGACAACGTTAAACTGAGTGGAATTCTAATAGCATCTCCAATAGATGACGTAAAATACATAACCACAAACTGAATTTAACTGTCGAAACTGAATTCAACTGTCGAAACTGAACTTAACTGTCGAAACTGAATTTTCCTATCGAAACTGAATTTTACTTTCGAAACTGAACGCACTAGAGGTGAGGCTACACGTCAGTTTTCTGACTTTTTCATCTTTGGTCAGTCGATTTTGGAGCCGTTGGATACGAAATCAAGGGCCTACAGTTCATCTTCAACCTCCACCCCCCTGAGCCGCCAACCACCACCGGCCAAACAGCCACCCCCCGCCGCCCACGGTCGGCAGTGCGCCGCACAGCCCGCCCCAAAAACACTCCCGATCGCCGGTCCGCCGCCTCCCCGGCCATCCCT
>NC_041393.1:587346201-587425970 GCF_002162155.2 Triticum dicoccoides
GTCCACCAACGTCGGCGACCACTGCCCCCACCCCGAACCCTAAGATAGATAGTGGGGTACCTCTCCGGCGAGCCCCCCTCCCTGCTGCGGCTGGTTCCTCTTGAACTCCGGCGAGCCCCCACACCCCCTGAAAATCGACTGGCCCAAAAGTTAATTCAGTCGACTGAAGTGTAGCTAAATCGAGCAGCATCGCAAGCAAGAGCAAGAGTGAGAGCAGCAGAGCGAGCAAGAGCAATAGCAAGAGCAGACCAGGCAGGGGACCGAGAGTAAGAGCAGAGCAGCAGCGCGAGCGAGAGCTAAAGCAGCAGCAGCTCCTCGTGATGTGGATGTCACCGCCGAGGAAGCGACGTCGTGGAGGAAGTGGCCGGCGACGCTATCGTGGATGCAGACGCGCCATGTCGGCTTGGGACCGATCGTCGGCAGCACCGTGATATTGAATCAAGAAGAAAATGCGGCGATTAGTGTACAACCTCTTTCGTGGCGCCGATTAGGCCGCATCTTCATCCAAGGAAACAGTGATGCTGCTGCTCTTCTGGTGGTGCAGGTGAAGTCGGTGGTGTGGGAATGGAGGTGGCGCAAAAGACGAGGGGAATGTCGCGGCAGCTCCATGGAGGTAGAGGACAGGGTGGCTGAACCGGCGGGGCGACAAGATCGACGACGGATCCTCATCCGATATGGTGGATGAGGGACATCGAGGTGTTGTTGTGGACGACATCGTCGGGGAAGAGGCTCCGGCTGGTTGGCGGACGGAGGAGGAGGGTGTGGGTCTTCACGGGTTTTCGCGGCCTCGGTGTACGAATGGGTGGGCGGATGGGATGGGAGTGCGGAACCATGGCTTAGGGACGCGCTTGTCCGAAATGTGGGGTAAGTTATGAAAGAACCCCCACCGATTTGAGGCGGTTCTTTCGGTTCAGGGGTATCACGGGCATTTTGCATGTCGGGATTTCATAGGAGGTGGGAGTTTTCGTGCGTGTTGTAATTTTGGAATAGCAAGGCGCGGGTTGAGAGGGAGGGTGTTGTCGGAGCACAATGAGACAAAGATATATTTTAAATATTTCGGGCTAACAAGGCGCGGGTTGAAATTTCCGGACAATCCTAACATGTACTGTACCAAATCAATTCGCACTACAAATGTCATTCAAAACTTGGAATTCATGTTATGTTCAATTAAAATATTTCTCTATGTGTATAATCCATGCAACCTACTACACAAATGAACGTTTCAATGCATTCCAAACGTATATACTACCCTTCAATATGAACTAAATTTGAATTCATTTCTCTATTTGAATAAGATCTAGAATAATGATTGTTGTGAAGTCAAAGCATTTGAATCCGCTTATCTATTTTAATAAGATCTACAATCATCATTATTGTCAAGGTAAACCATCATTTGTGTATTATCTTCACAACACACCACATGATTAGTCTCGAGTTAAATATGAACTATGTGTACTATATGAACTCGAACTCGATTTTTTGAATCCACTTTATGTTGATTTCAAATCACAGTACATTTCAAGCTCTAGCTAGATCTTCATAATCTAAACCATGTCTCATATGTATAATGTGTTTATCACATTATGTATGGTGCCCCATGTCGGTGTCAAAACCGGTGGATCTCGGGTAGGGGGTCCCGAACTGTGCGTCTAAGGCTAATGGTAACAGTAGGCGGGGGACACGATGTTTACCCAGGTTCGGGCCCTCTCTATGGAGGTAATACCCTACTTCCTGCTTGATTGATCTTGATGATATGAGTATTACAAGAGTTGATCTACCACGAGATCATAGAGGCTAAACCCTAGAAGCTAGCCTATGATTATGATTGTCCTTGTCCTACGGACTAAACCCTCCTGTTTATATAGACACCGAAGGGGGCTAGGGTTACACAGAGTCGGTTACAGAGAAGGATATCTACACATCTTAATCGCCAAGCTTGCCTTCCACGCAAAGGAGAGTCCCACCCGGACCCTAGATGAAGTCTTCAATCTTGTATCTTCATAGTCCAACAGTGCGGCATAAGCATATAGTCTGGCTGTCCGAGGACCCCCTAATCCAGGACTCCCTCACCCCGCCCCCTACGCCTACAAGTATTTAGATGTGAGTTGCAAACACCACACATTAACACAAATTCAAATAAAATCTGAGAATGTTCGATACATAGTATTGTTTAGATTGTTCGATATTTAGTTGTAAGCTGCAAATGCCACACATTATCACAAATTCAAATAAAATGTGAGATTGTTTGATGTATAGTATGGTTTGGATTGTTCGACATTTAGCTGTGAGTTGCAAACGCCATGCATTATCATATTATGGTATAACATGTGGAAAACCACAACACACGTATCACCGCTATATTCATGCATGCATGCATATGTTTAAAACATTATGATCTCCTACTCAAATATATGAATCCACTTTCATATCAAATTATGATCTTTGTTAGTCTCTTACACCCACACAATCCTCTAAACTCTAGCTGTGAGTTGCAAATGCCATGCATTATCATATTATGGTATAACATGTGCAAAACCACAACACATGTATCACCGCTATATTCATGCATGCATGCATATGTTTAAAACATTATGATCTCCTACTCAAATATATGAATCCACTTTCATATCAAATTATGATCTTTGTTAGTGTCTTACACCCACACAATCCTCTAACCTTTGTAGCTACCTGTCAGGACCCCGACTCAATGCCACATCGATCTAGCATGTAACACCTCATATCACTTTGCGGCCTCACGCACGGTATTCCCACGGGTGTCGCCTTACCTTTGCCCGGGACCGTTTGCGCCTTTTGGCACACGTATATGACAGTGTCGCTAGCATCCATATGATAAGGAGCCCGGGCTGACATGGCTAGTCGTAAACCCAAAGTGGCACAGACTTACAGGGACAGGCATCCCTGACCCAGCATCGAACGTGTCGGTCATCAGCGAGTGAATCTAGGCTGTAGCACTGGGCTAGCAGGACTCCGGTGAACCGGGCTGTAGCGGGCTAACAGGACTCCGGTATTCATCCCGTGACATTTCCCCGAAGGGACAGACACAGGAACGAAGAAGGACACATGCCGGCCAGCCTAAGTGTTCCGGAGCAGTAGCAAGCTACCATGGCTCGGTGGAAACACTAGGAGACATTTCCCGGTAAGAGAGGCTACTAAAGATAAACAACTAGATAGTCAGATCCCACACATACCAAGCATTTCAATAACATACACACAATATGCTCGATATGTGCAAACACAACATGGCATCACAACATGACTCTACGACTCAAGTAATATTCAATAGGCTCCGAGGAGCGAGATATTACAAACATGGGTCTCATGGCCCAACAATCAGAGCATACAAGTCAAAGCACATGCGGAAGCTTAACATGTCTGAGTACAGACAACTATAAATGAAAAAGGCTGAGAAGCCTGACTATCTACCAGATCCTGCCGAGGGCACAAGATCGTAGCTGAGGTAACAAGCTGAACGTCGAAGTCCACGTGGAACTACTAGTGAGACCGAAGTCTCTCTGCAAAAACATAAAATAGGCAAACGTGAGTACAAATGTACCCAGCAAGACTTACATCAGAACTAACTACATATGCATCATTATCAACAAGGGGATGGTGGGGTTTAACTGCAGCAAGCCAGCTCTGACTCGGTGGCTATCCTGAACTACGACTGCAATGTAACTCTTTTGAGGTGGCGCACACGAGTCCACATATTCACCATATCAATACACCACTATGGATCCGCTCCCGTCTCCCTACGAGAACGCCATCCATAGCACTCACGCTTATCTTGCGTATTTTAGAGTATCCACTTTCACTTGTCTATAAACTGATATAAGCAACCCAGAAGTCCTTTTCCGCGGACACGGCTATTCGAATAGATGATGATAACCCTGCAGGGGTGAACTTCTTCACACACGCTCTCACCACTTACCGCCGTTTACATGACATGTACTCGGCAACCTTCAAGCGGAAGCCCAACGTGGGTGTCGGCCACGGCCTACCTAAACACTCGAGTCTCTAGTCCAGGTTTATCGCCTATTCGGGTTCCATCCATGAGGAGATCCGGCCGGAGTTTCGCTCACAGCCCCAAACGATGTGAACAGGGTTCCGTGACACCAAACGGGCGCCCGGTATACCCGGCCACGTGCCTACCGCATCACAGCCCACCCCTCCGGTCAGCGCTGCCCACGGCCTCCAGCATACTACAAACACCAGAAACTACTTGAAACTCCTGGACAGAGGACAAGGGTGATCAAGAAGCCGAGAGGGTCCATTGGTTTCGGGCCCAATGCGTGGTAGTAGCTGAATCATGGATCACAAACACAGAACTCAGTTCCTGAGGACGGCTGCAATGAGACAACCCACCATGTACTCCTACATGTCCTCTCACCGCTACCTTTACCAAATCGTGTTCACACGCTTAGCTCACACACCGTAGGACATGTTCACACACCTCTGATTCATCCCGGATGAATCAGACCTGACTCGACTCTAAGCAGTAGCAGGCATGACAAACAAGCATGAATGAGTAGGCACAACAGGGCTCAAACAACTCCTACTCATGCTAGTGGGTTTCATCTATTTACTGTGGCAATGACAGGTCATGCAAAGGATAAAGGGGTTCAGCTACCGCAGCAGGTAACAGATGAATCGTTGTTGTCCTAATGCAATAAAAGAGAGCAGGAGCGAGAGAGTGGGTTTGTATCGGAATGAACAAGGGGGTTTTGCTTGCCTGGCACTTGTGAAGATAGCATTGAGTCTTCATCAGTGTCAACGATCACATCATCGGTATCACGTCTATCGAGAGGGGACAAATACCGGCAACATAGAAGGGAACACAATCAATGCAATGCACAATATGATGCATGATCATGACATGGCAAAATGAATGTGTTTTGGGCTAATGCAACTAGCAACAGATTAAATGAAGTTGGTTTGAATACAAGATTCAAATTCAAACTCCATATGTGATTATTCAAATGCCATTTAATTGATTTGTGCTAAACAGCAGCTATAAGTTGTTCTAACATGCATGAAAGTGGTACAGATGGATTCCTTGAATTTTTCTGATAATTTTTCATATATAATTTATTTCATTTGGAGTTACGGTTGAATTTCTATGATTTTTAGAAGTTTAGGACATTTTCTGAAAATAATAAATCATTTAAGAATTATTTAAATTCCAGAAAACATTTACTGCGTCAGCAGTGTGTCACCGTGACGTCAGCAGGTCAACAGACGCTGCTGCTGGTCAAACCTGACGTGTGGGGGCCACACGTCAGTGACACAGGGTTGTTTAACTCACTGACAGGTGGGACCGGTCAACGGCCACGTCAGCTAGGTCAACTCCGACGCGTGGGGCCACTGTGGTTAACTTAAACTAAACAGGGGGTTAACCGTGGTTAGTTAAGGGCGTGGGGCCCATATGTCATCGACACGCGACACTGACTAAACGCGATTAGCACCTAAACTAATGGTGCCACGTCAGCCACCGGAGACCAGCCGGCGGCGACCACAGGACACGGCGGGGCACGCCGGACTTGCACTAGAAGCGTCAGCTTGGCGCGCTGAGGGCACCAGGGGATGGCCCTTGCTCTCGCGCATCCAGAGGACCAAGTGGGAGGTCGTGGGGTCGCCGGAACTCATGTCGGCGACGAGCTTTTGCGGCGATGGTGTTCGGTGGTGCTCGGGCGCGTCGCTACGGTGCATCAGTGAGCAAATGGAGAGGCTGGGCAGCACCTGCTAGACATGGGGAGCACTAAGAGCAGCACAGTGAGGCCAGGGGAGCACGGAGGCTATGCGTGCAGCGGCAATGGCGGACAGTGGCTTCGGTGCTCGTGGGGAACGGCGCTACGGCACGGAGGAGAGCATGCTGAGTTAGGGTAGAAGGTCAGTGGCTCACGGCGATGACGAGGGGACGCTCGGCGAGGTCGGGGACGGTCCGAAGCCGATGAATTTGACGAAGATGGCCGACGGTCCCGAGGTTGAAGAAGACATCGAGGGCGGTGTTGCGGCACGTACAGGGCCTTGTGGCTCGGTGGGGAGAAAGAGGGGGTCGAGGCGGAGCCTTTGAGCGCATCGGCGAGGCTAGGGGGTGGCGGTGGCCGCGAGGGAGCTCGTCGGTGGCGGCGGCTCCGTTCGGGCGAGTGAGAGAGAAGTCCAGGGGAGAGGATGAGGACGCGGGAGAGTGAGGGAGAGAGGCAGGGAGGTGCGTGGCGTCTCCGGGGCGTCGAGGAGGAGGCAGGAGGTGGCCAGGGGGAAGCAGGAGGTGGCCGAGGCCTCTCGGGCGCGCGCCACGCCTCGCCTCTGCCTACTGGCAGAGGAAGATGACAGGGGGGGGAGAAGTGGAGATGGGCTGGGCCGTGCTGCTGGGCCAGGTGGGCTACCAGGTGAGCGCCAGGTAGTCCTTCTCTCTCTTTCTATTTCTGTTTTTATTTATCTATTTTGTTCTGTGTTGTTTTAGTTTAGTAAAATACTAAACCATTTTATAAAATCCTGAAAATAGTTATGTGGCTAGAGTTAAAATATACCAAACCACATAAAATGTTCCAGTGATTATTGGACATATATTATTTATATATCAAATATATATCCAATGCAAATAGCTATTTATTTAATTCAAAGGCCCAAAATAATTAACTCTGAGATACCAAAAATATTGTTTTGAGTTTTACCTCTTTGCAATATTTTCAGAGACTAAGAGGAACATTTTCTTGGACTTCTTTGAGGAGATTTTAATGTTGATCATTTTTAGAAGGTTTCTGAGGCTTTGAAAATTCCTCAATTCAAATTTCATTTGAATTAAAACATGATGCTCACATGAGGTCTAGCCTAGTGCATAACAGGACCAGGGATGTGACAACTCACCCCCACTAAACAAAAATCTCGTCCCGAGATTCAAGCGTAGGGTAAGGTGAAGGGGGAACGCAACTAGTACAATCTTCACGATCCAGGTTGCACTTCATAGGAACGTTGATTCGATCACCATCATTGTCTTGAAGTCTTGCTCTGAGAAATCCTGTCAACATGACATGGAGGGAAGAAGGAGACTCTAGAAGGGTCGATCTTCTCGAAGATCGATCAACTCACGGAATGAGACATAGGACCATTTCTCGGGTTGAGAGGCGAAGCACACATCTATAGGAATGGAGTGGAACAGATGACGAGGGTTCACTAGGTAGACAACAATTTCACGCTTAAGAAGGTGGTAATCGATTGTCAACGTAGCGAGGAGTTGAGTTGCCATGAAACCACAACGAGGCACCTTAGGGAAGGTGACTCGTAGAAATATCCCCTTAAGTGGCAAAAAGAATTACCTTTGATTCATAGATCATTGAAACTCTTTAAACCAGCCTAAGACAATTCTCGAGCGATCGTTTGGAGGGGGTCGGTAGAATGGCATACTCGGACTTGGATGATGTGGATTACCTTGTTGAAGACAACGTAATGGATGAATTTATTTATCACCGGAAATGGAAGAGACCCATGGTAGAATGGCACATTGGCGGTGCAAGCTAGGAACAAAATGCAAATGCTGGGAATGATTCTGGTAACTGGGGAAGAACCCAACACTAGAGAGTGAATTCACTGTTTGAATAGGTCATAGCATTGCCGAGGAAACTGAGAGCAAACCCAGTTAGTGCCGATGATAACACGTAGCGCTTGTGCGTGCTCTCAAGAACTTGAGCATTTCCACATTCATCAAGGTTTTACCAATATCCGTGTCAAGGATCCTGGCAACACAACTTACTACCATGATGAATAGCGATGGGCGATGCAGATGCAAAGGAGGATAACACTTTCTCAGATTTCACCTTAGCGAGGCCAAGGAAACAAAATCTGGATGATCGACCGAGAGACATTTAGCACTCCGCTTCTAATGTTCTCCTTGATGTGCTAGTGTAACCCATTCATAGATATGGTTTGATATCTAGAACATCAAGTAAAAAGGTCGGACTTCGGGAGCACAGGAATCCATAAGGAATAACTACGGAGGTAAATCCTACGAAGTCCTCATGGGGAGGTGGCCAACTTCCTCAATCAAGATATTATAATAACAGGTCTTCCGGCTGGGTGTGTTGGCCACGACATCCACTTTACCGGTTTTCGAGGGACCGATATTATAGTTCTTGGGAAATGTTCCAAACCATCATATCTGCCTGAGATTCAGATCTGGTTGGTGTCAGGATATTCCAGACTCATCGAGTCTAGGAAGAAAAATGAAAGTTTGCAACGCAAATTGACGAGATGACGTTGCGGGATTCTCGGGAGATGAACTACGATAGCAAGCTCCAAAATATGAGCTGGTTCTGCTACAAACATGTGAACATGTTGTCCAAGACAAGCATGACCACAAAGTAGTCTTATAATAAAACACTACCGAGTTCAGGAGGGGGAACCATCATTAATGACATCGAAGTCTCCACGCGTGGAAGTCCAAAGAGTTCACCTTGGACAGACTCCTTTATCTTTGAACAACTCAATCAGTGGCTTGGTGTGCTAGGGACACATATAGAATGGAGGTTGCAAGTCTCCAGACCACAGAATACTTCGCACATATGCATGACTGACTTGGGATGATTCCAGAGGAAGCAAAACTAACTTTCTCAAATTCACGGCGGCAACTTTCACCAAATGCACGTGTATAAGAGGAAGTCACTCCTTCATCCAAACATATGCTTCATGAACAAAACACGAAGAAATGCTTACACAAGTTTCCAACACTAGGTTGATGTTCAACATGACTCATGGGAGAGACAAAATGCTGATGATGGGCTCAACAACAACTCATCGAGATTTCCATGTAAATGGAATTCCATAATTATGTGAACAAGTGATAGCATTGGTCAGACCCAAAAGATATAATGGTGTATGCTCGAGGGATCGACCACGAGTAAGACAACATTACGAACATCGTTGGTTCTGATTTGATTTGACGATAACCCATACTCAAATCAAAGTTTTTATCAGGAAATAGGTCCAATAACTGATCACAGGGACCAATCGATGAAGATATCATCTCTCTTCAACACACTCTACACAAGAATATCCCTTTGGAACGAACTAAGTCAGACAAGCTTTTATCTTCCAACTCTCCAAGTTGTTGTCTAGCTTAACCAACTAGCTCAGGGATATCTAACACCGATTCTTGGAGAGAAGGTGGTTCATAAGAAACCAACTTGATCACGAGCTCAACATAACGGTCAGGTGACGACCTGGTGATACTTCCGAGAAGACATTCAGAAAATCACGAACCACCGGTATGTTACTAAGCTCGAGAACAATCTCACTTTTGAGGGCAAGACGATATGATCAAATGAGTGAGGACTTGAAATAATTCCTATCTCATTGGTCGAGGAGTGCACCAGAAATAGGGACTAGGCAGCACAATCAGTCTTAGGGTGACGATTCAATAATCAACATGCTAAGAATGAGGTTATCGTCCATTTAACTACCAAGCAACAAGGTTGCTAGGAGTATTGATTTCACACATCACAATTCACTTGTCAACATTCCGGTTATAACCACACGGAACCGAGGAATGAGTAATGATGGCGAGAAGTATCACTGTACCAAGAGTTCATAGGATGGTGTGCAATTCCTACAACAATCCCGATATAAAAGATGGTAATACTCCAAGGTAGAACAGAGCAAAAGCTGGATTAGCAATTTGTTCTGCGGAGCACAACTTCTTTGACCCAATCCTGGATATGGAAGAGGTACTGGAGTTTGTTTCTCCTAGTCATTCCGCGATAGAATGGCTTGACGGACCACAAGAGTAATAGGCATCGATAAACGAACGCACGCATACTCTTGACTATCAATTGATAGACGAAGGTCAGTAGACAACTAAAGAGGGACAACTGAAAGGAACATATAACTTTCTGAGTTTTGGATGCATAGATTAGTATGTCGAACCAAGTTCAACAAGTTTCTTCCGAATAACCCATGCAGAAAAGTAGAACTGGCAGAGTCGCAATATAGAGTGGAGAACTCATAGAGGGCCTGTTGTGATCTTTTGGTTCAAAGAACTTCTGCCATAAAGTGGTTCATAGTATTTGGAAGAAGGAAATACCACGAACTTCGAGGACTATCGCAAAGGTTACTAATATCCTAAAGGAACTAGCAAACACTATCAACATGAAGTAAGTAGAGTGAATCTCGGGTTCAAGAACCCAGGAATAGAATGCCTACTAACTAAATGGCATCACAGGATGCTTTCGATAATAAAGGCCAGGATCTTCACACTGGGAACACAAAACGTTGCTAGATTACTAGGTGACTCCCTAAAACACCTAGAGTCATAATAATTATTCCAACATATATGTCGAGGCAATAAAGTACCTCAACTCACTGATTTGTGTGATTAATCTGACCAAAGGCACATTGGAAACAGGAGGAAGGGATTTGCAATTGCATCCGACTATTTAGAAACCTGGGATGACACGGACAGCATAACGGCTATAAATGCTCAAAAAGATTTGAGACATGCTACAAAATGGTGGCATAACCACTTGATCATCATAATACCAAGGTTTCGAGATCATCAGTTAACATACAGAAGTAGAAACTGAACTCAAGCTTAGAACCATCAATCCTACAAGTCTGCAGATTAGTAACACGTGATCCTGATAGAAAGAAGAGATAGCCTAGTTCTTAATCCCCGTAGGAAAGATAAGATGACTCAGATCAGAAGGGCATGAGGTAAAGGAGTAAAAAGAGCCTTACGTTCCATCCCACAATCAATTCCCTTATATAACTAAAGAATTTCTAGACTCAACTTCGACCAGTTTGGCTTGGTAATCCTACAGGCAGTCAAGCTCTGATACCAACGCTGTCAGGACCCCGACTCAATGCCACATCGATCTAGCATGTAACACCTCATATCACTTTGCGGCCTCACACACGGTATTCCCACGGGTGTCGCCTTACCTTTGCCCGGGACCGTTTGCGCCTTTTGGCACACGTATATGACAGTGTCGCTAGCATCCATATGATAAGGAGCCCAGGCTGACATGGCTAGTCGTAAACCCAAAGTGGCACAGACTTACAGGGACAGGCATCCCTGACCCAGCATCGAACGTGTCGGTCATCAGTGAGTGAATCCAGGCTGTAGCACTGGGCTAGCAGGACTCCGGTGAACCGGGCTGTAGCGGGCTAACAGGACTCCGGTATTCATCGCGTGACATTTCCCCGAAGGGAGAGACACGGGAACGAAGAAGGACACATGCCGGCCAGCCTAAGTGTTCCGGAGCAGTAGCAAGCTACCATGGCTCGGTGGAAACACTAGGAGACATTTCCCGGTAAGAGAGGCTACTAAAGATAAACAACTAGATAGTCAGATCCCACACATACCAAGCATTTCAATAACATACACACAATATGCTCGATATGTGCAAACACAACATGGCATCACAACATGACTCTACGACTCAAGTAATATTCAATAGGCTCCGAGGAGCGAGATATTACAAACATGGGTCTCATGACCCAACAATCAGAGCATACAAGTCAAAGCACATGCGGAAGCTTAACATGTCTGAGTACAGACAACTATAAATGAAAAAGGCTGAGAAGCCTGACTATCTACCAGATCCTGCCGAGGGCACAAGATCATAGCTGAGGTAACAAGCTAAACGTCGAAGTCCACGTGGAACTACTAGTGAGACCGAAGTCTCTCTGCAAAAACATAAAATAGGCAAACGTGAGTACAAATGTACCCAGCAAGACTTACATCAGAACTAACTACATATGCATCATTATCAACAAAGGGATGGTGGGGTTTAACTGCAGCAAGCCAGCTCTGACTCGGTGGCTATCCTGAACTACGACTGCAATGTAACTCTTTTGAGGTGGCGCACACGAGTCCACATATTCACCATATCAATACACCACTATGGATCCGCTCCCGTCTCCCTACGAGAACGCCATCCATAGCACTCACGCTTATCTTGCGTATTTTAGAGTATCCACTTTCACTTGTCTATGAACTGATATAAGCAACCCAAAAGTCCTTTTCCGCGGACACGGCTATTCGAATAGATGATGATAACCCTGCAGGGGTGAACTTCTTCACACACGCTCTCACCACTTACCGCCGTTTACACGACATGTACTCGGCAACCTTCAAGCGGAAGCACAACGTGGGTGTCGGCCACGGCCTACCTAAACACTCGAGTCTCTAGTCCAGGTTTATCGCCTATTCGGGTTCCATCCATGAGGAGATCCGGCCGGAGTTTCGCTCACAGCCCCAAACGATGTGAACAGGGTTCTGTGACACCAAACGGGCGCCCGGTATACCCGGCCACGTGCCTACCGCATCACAGCCCACCCCTCCAGTCAGCGCTGCCCACGGCCTCCAGCATACTACAAACACCAGAAACTACTTGCAACTCCTGGACAGAGGACAAGGGTGATCAAGAAGCCGAGAGGGTCCATTGGTTTCGGGCCCAATGCGTGGTAGTAGCTGAATCATGGATCACAAACACAGAACTCAGTTCCTGAGGACGGCTGCAATGAGACAACCCACCATGTACTCCTACATGTCCTCTCACCGCTACCTTTACCAAATCGTGTTCACACGCTTAGCTCACACACCGTAGGACATGTTCACACACCTCTGATTCATCCCGGATGAATCAGACCTGACTCGACTCTAAGCAGTAGCAGGCATGACAAACAAGCATGAATGAGTAGGCACAACAGGGCTCAAACAACTCCTACTCATGCTAGTGGGTTTCATCTATTTACTGTGGCAATGACAGGTCATGCAAAGGATAAAGGGGTTCAGCTACCGCAGCAGGTAACAGATGAATTGTTGTTGTCCTAATGTAGTAAAAGAGAGCAGGAGCGAGAGAGTGGGTTTGTATCGGAATGAACAAGGGGGTTTTGCTTGCCTGGCACTTGTGAAGATAGCATTGAGTCTTCATCAGTGTCAACGATCACATCATCGGTATCACGTCTATCGAGAGGGGACAAATACCGGCAACACAGAAGGGAACACAATCAATGCAATGCACAATATGATGCATGATCATGACATGGCAAAATGAATGTGTTTTGGGCTAATGCAACTAGCAACAGATTAAATGAAGTTGGTTTGAATACAAGATTCAAATTCAAACTCCATATGTGATTATTCAAATGCCATTTAATTGATTTGTGCTAAACAGCATCTATAAGTTGTTCTAACATGCATGAAAGTGGTACAGATGGATTCCTTGAATTTTTCTGATAATTTTTCATATATAATTTATTTCATTTGGAGTTACGGTTGAATTTCTATGATTTTTAGAAGTTTAGGACATTTTCTGAAAATAATAAATCATTTAAGAATTATTTAAATTCCAGAAAACATTTACTGCGTCAGCAGTGCGTCACCGTGACGTCAGCAGGTCAACAGACGCTGCTGCTGGTCAAACCTGACGTGTGGGGGCCACACGTCAGTGACACGGGGTTGTTTAACTCACTAACAGGTGGGACCGGTCAACGGCCACGTCAGCTAGGTCAACTCCGACGCGTGGGGCCACTGTGGTTAACTTAAACTAAACAGGGGGTTAACCGTGGTTAGTTAAGGGCGTGGGGCCCATATGTCATCGACACGCGACACTGACTAAACGCGATTAGCACCTAAACTAATGGTGCCACGTCAGCCACCGGAGACCAGCCGGCGGCGACCACAGGACACGGCGGGGCACGCCAGACTTGCGCTAGAGGCGTCAGCTTGGCGCGCTGAGGGCACCAGGGGATGGCCCTTGCTCTCGCGCATCCAGAGGACCAAGTGGGAGGTCGTGGGGTCGCCAGAACTCATGCCGGCGACGAGCTTTGGCGGCGATGGTGTTCGGTGGTGCTCGGGCGCGTCGCTACGATGCATCAGTGAGCAAATGGAGAGGCTGGGCAGCACCTGCTAGACATGGGGAGCACTAAGAGCAGCACAGTGAGGCCAGGGGAGCACGGAGGCTATGCGTGCAGCGGCAATGGCAGACGGTGGCTTCGGTGCTCGTGGGGAACGGCGCTACGGCACGGAGGAGAGCATGCTGAGTTAGGGGAGAAGGTCAGTGGCTCACGGCGATGACGAGGGGACGCTCGGCGAGGTCGGGGACGGTCCGGAGCCGATGAATTTGACGAAGATGGCCGGCGGTCCCGAGGTTGAAGAAGACATCGAGGGCGGTGTTGCGGCACGTCCGGGGCCTTGTGGCTCGGTGGGGAGAAAGAGGGGGTCGAGGCGGAGCCTTTGAGCGCATCGGCGAGGCTAGGGGCTGGCGGTGGCCGCGAGGGAGCTCGTCGGTGGCGGCGGCTCCGTTCGGGCGAGTGAGAGAGAAGTCCAGGGGAGAGGATGAGGACGCGGGAGAGTGAGGGAGAGAGGCAGGGAGGTGCGTGGCGTCTCCGGGGCGTCGAGGAGGAGGCAGGAGATGGCCAGGGGGAAGCAAGAGGTGGCCGAGGCCTCTCGGGCGCGCGCCACGCCTCGCCTCTGCCTACTGGCAGAGGAAGACGACAGGGGGGGAGAAGTGGAGATGGGCTGGGCCGTGCTGCTGGGCCAGGTGGGCTACCAGGTGAGCGCCAGGTAGTCCTTCTCTCTCTTTCTATTTCTGTTTTTATTTATCTATTTTGTTCTGTGTTGTTTTAGTTTAGTAAAATACTAAACCATTTTATAAAATCCTGAAAATAGTTATGTGGCTAGAGTTAAAATATACCAAACCACATAAAATGTTCCAGTGATTATTGGACATATATTATTTATATATCAAATATATATCCAATGCAAATAGCTATTTATTTAATTCAAAGGCCCAAAATAATTAACTCTGAGATACCAAAAATATTGTTTTGAGTTTTACCTCTTTGCAATATTTTCAGAGACTAAGAGGAACATTTTCTTGGACTTCTTTGAGGAGATTTTAATGTTGATCATTTTTAGAAGGTTTCTGAGGCTTTGAAAATTCCTCAATTCAAATTTCATTTGAATTAAAACATGATGCTCACATGAGGTCTAGCCTAGTGCATAACAGGACCAGGGATGTGACACTACCACTAACTTTCTCGTCAATACAGACTCCGGATCAGCCCTCCCGAGAGGTTTTAGGGCTTGGCGGCGGCTCCGTATTGTAAAATGCAATGAAATGTGCTCTCTGATTTTTTTTCTCCGCGAGACGGAATATATGGAGTTGGAGTTGAGGTCGGTGGAGCAGCAGGGGGCCCACGAGACAGGGGGCACGCCCAGGGGGAGGGAGCGTGCCCCCACCCTCGTGGATAGGGTGCGGGCCCCCTGGCCTTCATCTTTTGCCAGTATTTTTTATATTTTCCAAAAGTTATCTCCGTGGATTTTCAAGTCATTCTGAGAGCTTCTGTTTCTGCACAAAAATAATGCCATGGCAGTTCTGCTGAAAACAACGTCAGTCCGGGTTAGTTCCATTCAAATCATGCAAATTAGGGTCCAAAACAAGGGCAAAAGTGTTTGCAAAAGTAGATACGTTGGAGACTTATCAAAGTCTCCTCTCCTAAAGCCTTTGAAGACTTTGGAATTGTCAACTTCCATGATCACAACACAACGATATTTGCCAAAGACAACAACCATGTCGAGATCACAATGCATTGAGATAGACATGAGGTTGTATCCTAAGGACTCGACAAGCATGACTTTGTCCATGTGTCGATCCTTTGAGATCGCAATCTTACCTAGATCCAATACCTGACTTTTGCCTTTGTCAGCGAAGATGATATGCTTCAGATGCGATGGTGATAAGGGAGCATCCATCAATAGATTCTTGTCACCAGTCATGTGATTCGTACATCCACTATCGAGGACCCACTCAATGGCTTTGGGTTGATCATCATGTAGATGAATTAGCGCAACTTACGAACTCATATACTTCATCAGTGAAGAATATGACATCAATATCATCAGATCAATTTCATCAAGCAGTAGAACAGATAAAACAGTATGAGGATGTGAGAAATGAAAGTTCATTTCTTCATGATTCACCTGCGTCCTTTCAAGCATTTTTGAGGTCTCTAGCAAATTCTTCACGCGTTTTAAGCACGTCTGGAAACCTGACCCTGCATAAGAGATTAGTTCTTTTTCTTCACCACCCACATCTGAAGGGGTGGCAAAGAATTCATCACTCTGCGAGCTCCATATGAGAAAGGTGGCATAGAAGCCAGTCCACTTTGTTTCACATTAGAGGAGTTAGGATAAGCATATCAATAAGCAGAGAAATTGTTCGAGGACTTATGAACATAATGGTTAGAAGAATAATGCTCATATTCATAGCCCTTAGTTGTTCCCTGCGAAACAGAGGGGTTAGCACGATGATGATCATATGAGGACTTTGATCCTTTTGAGGAATTTGATCCACGTGAGGAATTTTGTCCGTATGAGGACTTGAATCCATATGAAGAATTCGGTTCATATGAAGAATTTGATCTGGAGTTCCTATTCTCGATAGGTGGTGTCATGAGGACATTCACCTGAAGACTTTCAAGGCACCTTTTGGGAACCCAGATTTTCTTCATAGGGGAACTGTTCCTGCAGTTAGTGCCAACATATCTAGCAAATACTTCACCATTCTAATTTTTGAACAGTTTATAGTTGGAGTTAAATGACTCATCAGAAGCATGAGGAGATTCACATGTAAAGCCACATAAATTGGATGGATCAACTGGAGGTCCCTTTGCTGAAACCCATGAGGTTTTGGGGTACTGCTCATGCTTCCAATATGTTCCATCAACATTGAGTTTCCTCTCAAAGGCAATACTCTCTTTCCTAGGGTTCCTGTTGAGAATCTGCTTTTTAAGCACGTCACAAAGAGTCTGATGCCCTTTGAGGCTTTTGTACTTGCCTGTCATGTACAATTCCTTCAGCCCTGCATCGTCAGTGATACTAGCAATGTCCTCAGATGAGGAATTAGTGCTAGCAAAGATAGATGAAGAATTTGTAGCATTAGAAGCATTTGAACATTCAGGTGAAGAATTAGCAGTGTCACGTTCAATGCACTTCAAACACGGAGGAACAAATTCTTCCTGAGTAGCGCTGATTTGTTGAGCAAGCAATGAATCGCGCTCCTTCTGAAGATCTTCATAACTCACTCTTAGCTTCTCAAGATCTTGCTTTCTTTGAAGAAATTCATAAGAAAGCTTCTCGTGATCAGATAAGAGAGTGTTATGATGACCTTGAAGGTTTTCAAACTTAGACTGAAATCTCTGAAGACTTTCAGCCAAAGCTTTCGACTGATCCATTTATTCACCCAACATATCATCGCTCTTATTTAGCATGTATTGAACCTTTTCCAAAGCTCTTTGTTGTTTTGTGGCAAGGGAAGCAAGTTTGACATAGTACTACTAGGGAAAAGCCTATACACAGAAAGTTACTGGTAGCGAGGGTTGAAAACCCTCGCTACTGCTACTTACCAGTAGCGCAGGTTTTTAAACCTCGCTACTACTAAGTTGATAGCAGTAGCGCGGGTTTTTAACCCTCGCTACTACTAAGCGGTCTCTACCGTGCCCCCCGGGACATGCCATAGTAGTAGCGCGGGTTTTCAAAACCTCGCTACTACTAAGTTTTATAGCAGTAGCATTGGTTTTTAGCCCTCGCTACTACTAATTGGTGCCATAGTAGTAGCGAGGGGGTAAAAACGCGCTACTACTAAAGGTCCCATTTTCAAACTCTACCCCCCCCCCTCGTGGATCGCCTTTTCAGTTTTAAAAAAAATAAAAGAAAATGATGAAAATGTCAAAAAAATAAAAGAAAATAAGTTTCCCATGTGATATGTGGTCTAGTTGTTGGGAAAATTTGCAAATATGAATTTCGACTTTATTTGCAAAATCTCTCGAGAATTTGTAAAAATGGGCATAACTTTTGCATACTAACTCGGATGAAAAAGTTTTTTATATGAAAAATCATCTACTCGAAAAGTTACATCCAAATTTAATCGGGGGAACCCCGTTAAACATTTTCAAAATCCTCAAAAACCAAACAGAAAAAAAGTTACGGGGCTTTTAAGATCTAGAGTGGAAAAAATCGAAAAAATTTCAAACTGTCTGGTCAAACTGTGGTCAAACAATGGTCAAACTAATTATTCTAGAATATTAGTGTTACTAAATAATTATTTTAGTTTTTTTGAATTTTGGTCAAATCTGGTCAAACTATGGCTAAACTGTGGTCAAACTGTGGTCAAACTAATTATTCAAGAAATATTAGTGTTACTAATTTTTTAGAACAATAGTTTCAAACTCAAATAGTGAAATGTGTGACTTCATGCTCAAGCTAAATTCGTGAGGTTAATAGGATTGACATCTTACTATTGTCAGGAAAACAATAAGTGCAGACTTGGAAACGAGGGAGAATAGAACCCCGGAAGTTAAGCATGCTCAGGCTGGAGTAGTGAGAGGATGGGTGACCGTTCGGGAAGTTAGATGATTTGGAATGATGAGGGGTGATTAGAGATTAAATTGAGTAGCGATGAGGGGTGATTAGAGATTTGAGGTTAAAATAATTCAGAAATTTGAAAATTAGGGGAAAATCAAAATATTTTTCGAAAAAATTCAAAAAAAACCCGCGCTGGTAGTAGTAGCGCGGGTTTTTACCCATGCTACAACTAAAGGACGTAGTAGTAGTGCGGGTGGCACCCGCGCTACTGCTATGCGTTAGCTGTAGCGCCTTATCAGTAGCGCCGGCTCTCGCACTACTAATAGGCCCAAAACCCGTGCTGTTGCTAGGCTTTTCCCTAGTAGTGTAGCTAGGTCCAAATTCATCTCCAGATTCATCATCACTAGACTCTGATAGATAGCATTCAGTTACCTTAGCACTATTTGCCATAAGGCAGGGTGTAGAAGAGGATGATTCTGGTTCAAATGTCATCACATTGAGAGATTCCTTGTAATCCTCAAACCAAGGATCATGACGGGTTCGATGACCTTCATAGACCTCAGAGAGACGGTCCCAGATAAGCCTTGCATGATTGAGATGCATGATGTTCCTGAACTGATTTTGAGACAGACAGGAGCAGATGACGTCATTCGCCGTAAGGTTGAGAAGAGTGAACTTGCCAATGTCATCAGCTTCTGCCATCTTGCACGGTTCAGTAAGACCAATCTCGGTGACGGTCCACAGCTCGATGTTTGTTGCCATGAGGCACTTCCTCATCATGGCCGTCCACTTGGGATAATCATGACCGTCAAAGATGGGGCAAGTCACTTTCTTCATACCTGCGGTCGACATAACTAAAACTCCAGGCGATTAAACCAAAATCACATAGAACAAGGGAGTACCTTGCTCTGATACCAATTCAAAGTGAGTTATATCGGCTAGAGGGGGGTGAATATGCGATTTTTATGAACTCTTCACTGAGGAATTTGCTGGTGAGGAAATTCCTTAGCGAAGAACTACTTGCAGCGGAATAAGTACTTAAAAGTAAACATAACATAACACAAGCATAGTCATCATGATGAAATGAAGACAAGCACAGAGTACAGAAAGCATAAACATAGGATAACACAGGATGAAGACGAACAGACTAAAGAAATTGAACTGAGGAAATTGAGAAATTCTTCAGTCAAAGTCTTCAAACAGATATGAATAAGCACACAACAGGTGAAATGAGGAAATGAAAGAGTTGAGGAAATAGAACCAGTAAGCTTGGTGAAGATAATGATTTGGTAGACCAGTTCCAACTGCTGTCTCAGTTGTTCGTCTGGTTGGAGCGGCTAGGTATTTAAACCTGAGGACACACAGTCCCGGAAGCACAGTCCTCGCCGTATTCTCCTTAAGCTATGGTCACACAGACCTCGCCCCATCACTCGTGGTAATTCAGGTGACTTCCAAACCCTCACGGACTCGGTCACTCGGCGATCCACAATTCCTCTTGGATGCTCTAGACCTTGACGCCTAACCGTCTGGAAGAAGCACAGTCTACAAAGGTAACAAGCATCGGATCAACGCAGGATCAATCTCTTCAGTGATGCTCAATCACTTTGGGTTTGAAGGTGTTTGGGTTTAGGTTTTCCTCACTTGATGATTTTCACTCAAAGTCCTAGGATGGGATGCTCTCAAATGACAAGTGTCAGTTTCTCTCAGAGCAGCCAACCAGCTAGTGGTTGTAGGGGGCGGCTATTTATAGCCCAGGGAGCAGCCCGACATGATAAGACATAAATGCCCTTCAATGATATGACGTTAGGTGGGTAGATATTTTGGGACAGCTGGCGCGTAGCACAACAACGGTTGGAATTTTTATTCTCAAATTCCTTAGGGCTATCATGTTCCTCACTGTGTAGGCAATCCGCACTGGCGAATTCCTAACTCCTCATTCATAACAAATTCCTCAGCAACCAGAAGAACTCCATCTCTGTTACTGAAGAAATTGACTGATCTGTATGAGATTTCCAATGGCTTCACTCAAAGGGTTTGGTAGGTGTAGGATTTTGAGTTGAGCATCACATGCAAATTTTTCCTTAGTATTTCCTCGACCCCCTTTAACAGTACAGTGTTTCCTATGACTCAAGAAAGAGAAAATGAAACTACGAAAACAAAAGTCCTCTCGCTTCATGTTCCTCGAATGAATTCCAAGTCTTCAAGGTTACACCAATTTCTTCACTTTCAAAGTCTTCAGAAAGGCTTCAAAAATCCAAAGTCTTCAGTTGAAGAACTTCATTTTTAGGGGTCGACTTTCTCTGTAATTATCAAACTCCTCATAGACTTATAGTCCTGTGTACACTCACAAATGCATCAGTCCCTTAACCTATAAGTCTTTAATACAACAAAATCACTAAGGGGCACTAGATGCACTTACATGGGTGCGGGTCAGACCCCTCCCGGGGGGCCTTTCCCTTCTCTGTGGTAGAGAATCGGCGGATTGGTGCCATTGGCGTCCAGAGTAGAGCAGGAGCAAGGGAGAAGAAGCAGGCAGAACAAGGAGGGATGGACAACAGGGGCTCACGCCTTCCCGTACTTATAGCCTAGAGGAGACCAACCATCGGCCTCCACGATCACAGGTAATGATGACTATTTGCTGCATGTAGCAGGCTCTTGTCAAATCAGGCAGTTGCCGAGGAAGCATGGGGAAGCGGAGACGCCCATGTCCAATCAAGTCACCACGCATCACCCAAGGCCTCAGGCTGTTGGGGCCCGCGGCGCTCCACACTTGACCTTTGGCTTCGCCGCTAAGCCAAGTCTGAGTGCACCTTGGGCACGGGGGCTACTGTTGGCGTCCTGGATATGGGGGTATCCAGACTTGCCTGCCTGCGGCCCGCGGCGTGGCTCATCAGTGGCCCAGTTGGGCCCGTCTTCATAAACCCAAGTTCAAGACCCTCGCTAGAGGCCAAGCCTCATGGGGTGGATGACGCAAGGCCTCCTTAGGGGCGGCCTCACCAGGCAGGCTCGCGAGGAGGCGGAGAGATCAAGGGAAGGAATACCTCGCGAGGTGCGCATGACACAAGCCATGACGATCGAGACCAGGCGGGAGCTAGCCGGCGTAGTGTCCTTGTTTCCTCTTTGGTGCTAAGGAGGCAAGCGCAGGCGCGGAGTACCGAGGCATCAAGCAAAGGTTTCCATATCGATGCAACAAGACCAGGACCAGAAGGAAGGCAAGATGGAGGTCATCATGGAGCCCAAGACGGCGTCATCGCCAGTGCCTTTGGCAGTCGAAGACCACCTTTAGTCAGGATAACCTGTACTGGCTGCCCCCCTTCAAAATCCCTCCATTGTGGAATCCCTTCCCGCTCAATATTTGGAAAGAGGACCAAGGCCTCTATAAATAGGGCTAGCCACCACCGTAGCAAAGGGGGGAAGGAGAGAGATCCATTTGGACCAGAACCACCCACACCAGCACAAGAACACCTCCCCTCGCGAGGTTGGTCTTCCCCTTGTACTGTTCCTCGTCAGCCCAAGAGGCAATCCACACACCACACACTGGAGTAGGGTATTACACCACAATGGTGGCCTGAACCAGTATAAATCTTTTGTCCCTTGTGTTGTTCATCTTGTTAGCTTAGAACCGCGGCGAGGTGAGGGAATGGATCGGTAGGGATAAGATCTTCGCGCGCACCCCAGAGTTCGAACCTTAAGGGTTTTGCCGGAACCTGAAATCTGACAAATGCACTCTGAAATCACAGCTGCACAGGAGGAGCTTCGTCAAGCCGGAGATATCACGGATGGGAGGCCCTTTTTATTCCGGACGAAGTTTGGCAATATGAATTATGCCCCTCTTGATCAATTATGGAGTTCTCCAGACGAGTACTTGGATTTGGCGAAGAGTGCTGCTGATGTGACTGAGTATTTCAAAGATCAAAAAGATCACGAAGTGGAAAGATTGTTCTGGTCGCAGTTCAGCGCTCCAAAGAGTCGGCTGCTGTTGAATGAGCAAATGGCCGAATGGGTCGAGCTCCATAGGTTGTCCGGGCTTGCCATGAGGTCTGTCGTGGATCATCTTTGGCCGAAGGAACCAAGTCCGGGTAGTTATTTTGGTTTAGTGCAATGATTTCTTCGAGCTGTGCCGCATAACGACGCTGTAAAGAGGTCTACATGCATAGAGGGTGCACGTATGGCTCTTGCCCGTGTTAAGACATACTGGGCAGGGGTGGAGGCCACCGCTATTGCAACCAGGGGTCCGACTGGAGGCCAGGACTCGCCCGAGCACTATTTTGAAGAAGTCCTAGAAGGCGCCCATTTAATAGAGGCTCAGTGCTCGAAGAGTACCATGTTCGAGTGACATGTATCTTGATTGTAAAAACAATGCTATTTTGATTATAAAGGTTGTGTTTATACTTTTGCCCGAAAGTATTATAGTGCCTCCTGTGCGGCCGTTTATGTATGTATGTATATAACCTGAAAGTTTGCAGTCGTCGGCTTTAGACCCCATGCATATAATGCGGGGGTGTTCGGTAAAGCACGTAATCACACTTGATCCAACGTCTTGGTCCATTAAGGAGGTGATAGCGCGGCGAACCAGGCAATCGGACTATATAGCTTTAGCACTTTCACTTAGCCATAGGAGTTTGACGGTGGCGCTACTATATAGCCCCTGGTACTTCCGCGTTCTTCCTAATATGGTGCGCGTATGTACATGACCGGAAAACCGGTCCTTCGTTAATGCGGAGGAATCACGAAGATTCCGCTGAGTCATTGAGTGGTTGACCAGTCTCATGCGTATCATGACAGTCAGTTTTCAGCTTTCTCTACTGAGGTGCTCATCCAGATGAACCAGGGCACAATCGCAGTAGTTCTCCCGGTGCCCCCTTATCCGATAGAGTGGAACATAAGGTAGCGACACACAGGAGCCGGGCAAACCCAACTATTCACCAAAGACATGATTCGGAGCTGATGCATATAAGGCCAAACTCGCGACGCCGAACACTCCCTAAGGTATTCGGACTTTACAACGTATACTGGGCTCAGTAGCGCCCTCGATAATGCACCCCGAATTTCCAGGTACATGCATTAATCTGGCGTGACGAAATGCCAATAATGCCAGTATCCCTCTCAGGTGTGTTAAGTGCCCGAAGGGTGTCAAGCAACAAGAGACATTAAAGAAGGTTTACATAGGGGCTTGATCTAAAGAGAAACCTTTGAGCGGGGCCCTGCTGCACGTCTGCGCCTTTGTCTCTGTTGTGCCGTATCCTGGAAGGGTGTAGCATGATGATCATCTGTAAAAAGGAAAAACCTAGGTAAAAGAGTCTGGTGTAATCGTGCGAAAAAGTTGATTATTCTCAATGAACCATGAAAATGCAATCTATTATTGTATTAATAGGGTCGAGCTGAACTATGGGCCTTTTTTACATGCGGGCAGCCCCTAGCACCACTTATTGGGGTATATCCATCCACCTCAGCTCAAGTTTATCTGGGTTGCTACAACTGGTGGTGCACCGGACATGTCTAACCGTGTCGGTGGGTTTGACGACCGACCAGTTATTCTAGTTGGAGAGGTCGTTCGGCTGCTAGAGCCGCCACGCATTCTTCCGCATGTAGGGAACGTTCTGTATTTCCGCTAATTGTGATGACACCATGTGGACCGGGCATCTTGAGTTTAAGATAATCATAATGCAGAACTGCATTGAAACTGGCGAAGGCCATTCTTCCGAGTAGTGCATGGTAGCCACTTCAGAATGGAGCGATGTAGAAGATTAGCTCTTCGCTTCGGAAGTTGTCGGGCGAACCGAATACAACCTCTAGTACTAGAGAGCCCGTGTAGCGGGCCTCTACGCCTGGTATTACTCCTTTAAATGCAGTATTGCTTTGGCTGATTCTTGATGAGTCTATCCCCATCTTGCGGACAGTGTTCTGATAGATCAGATTAAGACTACTTCCGCCGTCCATAAGGACTCGGGTGAGATGGTATCCATTAATTATGGGGTCAAGCACCAAGGCAGCCGATTCTTTGTGCCGGATACTAGTTGGATGATCCCTGCGGTCAAAAGTGATCGGGCAGGCCGACCAAGGGTTGAACTTGGTGGTGACGGGTGATAACCCGCAAGTGTAGGGGATCGCAACAGCTTTCGAGGGTAGAGTATTCAACCCAAATTTATTGATTCAACACAAGGGGAGCCAAAGAATATTCTTGAGTATTACCAGTTGAGTTGTCAATTCAACCACACCTGGATAACTTAGTATCTGTAGCAAGGTATTTAGTAGCGAAGTAGTATGATAGTAATGGTAACAGTGGTAAAGGTAAAGATAGCAAAAGATAATATTTTTGGGGTTTTGTAGTGATTGTACTTAACAATAGCAACGGAAAAGTAAATAAGCGAAGCACAATATATTAAAAGCTTGTAGGCAATGGATCAGTGATGGATAATTATGTCGGATGTGATTCCTCATGTAATAGCTATAACATAGGGTGACACAGAACTAGCTCCAATTCATCAATGTAATGTAGGCATGTATTCCGAATATAGTCATACGTGCTAATGGAAAAGAACTTGCAGGACATCTTTTGTCCTACCCTCCCGTGGCAGCGGGGTCCTAGTGGAAACTAAGGGATATTGAGGCCTCCTTTTAATAGAGAACCGGACCAAAGCATTAACACATGGTGAATACATGAACTCCTCAAACAACGGTCATCATCGAGAAGTATCCCGATTATTGTCACTTCGGGGTTGTCGGATCATATAACATAATAGGTGACTATAGACTTGCAAGATAGGATCAAGAACACACATATATTCATGAAAACATAATAGGTTCAGATCTAATATCATGGCACTCGGACCCTAGTGACAAGCATTAAGCATAGCAAGGTCATAGCAACATCAATCTCAGAACATAGTGGATACTAGGGATCAAACCCTAACAAAACTAACTTGATTCCATGGTAAATATCATCTAATCCATCACCGTCCAGCAAGCCTATGATGGAATTACTCACGCACGGCGGTGAGCATCATGAAATTGGTGATGGAGGATGGTTGATGATGACGATGGCGACGAATCCCCCTCTCCGGAGCCCCGAACGGACTCCAGATCAGCCCTTCCGAGAGAGATTAGGGCTTGGCGGCGGCTGAGTATCGTAAAACACGATGAAACTTTCCGTTTGATTTTTTTCTTCGCGAGACGGAATATATGGAGTTGGAGTTGAGGTCGGCGGAGCTGCAGGGGGCCCACGAGACAGGGGGGCGCGCCCAGAGGGGGTGGGCGCGATCCCACCCTCATAGACAGGGTGTGGGCCCCCTGGTCTTCATCTTTTGCGAGCATTTTTTATATTTTCTGAAACTTGTCTCCGAGGATTTTCAGGTCATTCCGAGAACTTTTGTTTTCTACACATGAAACAACATCATGGTAATTCTGTTGAAAACAGGGTCAGTCTGGGTTAGTTCCATTCAAATCATGCAAGTTAGAGTCCAAAACAAGGGCAAAAGTGTTTGGAAAAGTAGATATGTTGGAGACGTATCAAGTCCCCCAAGCTTAAACCTTTGCTTGTCCTCAAGCAATTCAGTTGATAAACTGAAAGTGATAAAGAAAAACTTTTACAAACTCTATTTGCTCTTGTTGTTGTAAACATGTAAAGCCAGCATTCAAGTTTCAGCAAGTATTATGAACTAACCATACTCACAATAACACCTCAGTCTCACAATTACTCATATCAATGGCATAATCAGCTAGCGAGCGATAATAATAAAACTCGGATGACAACACTTTCTCAAAACAATCATAACATGATACAACAAAATGGTATCTCGCTAGCACTTTCTCAGACTGCAAAACATAAATGCAGAGCACCTTTAAAGATCAAGGACTGACTAAACATTGTAATTCATGGTATAAGAGATCCAGTCAAGTCATACCCAATATAAACCAATAGTAATGAATGCAAATGACAGTGTGCTCTCCGGCGGGTGCTTTTTAATAAGAAGGTGATGACTCAACATAAAAGTAAGTAGATAGGCCCTTCGCAGAGGGGAGCAGGGATTTGTAGAGGTTCCAGAGCTCGATTTTAAAATAGAGATTGAATAACATTTTGGGCGGCATACTTTCACTTTCAACGCAACAACTATGAGATGGCTGTATCTTCCATACTACATGCATTATAGGCAATTCCCATGCAGAATGGTAAAAGTTTATACTCCCCCAACCACCAACAAGCATCAATCCATGGCTTGCTCGAAACAACGAGTGCCTCCAACTAACAACAGCCCTGAGGGAGTTTTGTTTAATTATATTGATTTGCTTTGATCTTTTTGGATCATGGGACTGGGCATCCCGGTTACCGGCCCTTTCTCGTGAATGAGGAGCGGAGTCCACTCCTCTTGAGAATAACCCACCTAGCATGGAAGATATAGGCAGCCCTAGTGGAAACATGATCTGCTCGAGCATACAAAATAGAATTTCATTTGAAGGTTTGGAGTTTGGCACATACAAATTTACTTGGAACGGCAGGTAAATACCACATATAGGAAGGTACGGTGGACTCATTGGAATAACTTTGGGGTTTAAGGAGTTTGGATGCACAAGCAGTATTCCCTCTTAGTACAGGTGAAGGCTAGCAAAAGACTAGGAAGCGACCAACTGAGAGAGCGACAACAGTCATAAACATGCATTAAAACTAATTCACACCAAGTACAAACATGAGTAGGATATAATCCACCATGAACATAAATATCATGAAGGCTATGTTGATTGGTTTCAACTACATGCGTGAACATGTGCCAAGTCGAGTCACTCAATTCATTCAAAGGAGGATACCATCCCATCATACCTCATCATAATCATTCTAATAGCATGTTGGCATGCAAGGTAAACCATTATAACTCATAGCTAATCAAGCATGGCACAAGCAACTATAATCTCTAAATGTTATTGCAAATATGTTTACTTAACAATAAGGTGAATTAGGAACGATGAACTCATAATATTTACAAAAACAAGAGAGGTCGAGTTCATACCAGCTTCTCTCATCACAATCAGTCCATCATATATCGTCATTATTGCCTTTCACTCGCACGACTGAACGATGTGTATAATAATAATAGTGCACGTGCATTGGACTAAGCTGGAATCTGCAAGCATTCAACTCAGGAGAGAAGACAAGGTAATATGGGCTCTAAGTTAAATAGACAATCATGCATATGAGAGCCACTAAACATTTTCAATATGGTCTTCTACTCTCAACCCCCCAAAGGAAAGAAAAGAAAAATAAAACTATTTACATGGGAAAGCTCCCAACAAGTAAAAGAAGAATGAGAAATCTTTTTGGATTTTCATTTTAAATTCTACTACAAGCATGGAAATTAAACTGACTGGTTTTTTTGGTTTTTCTTAGAGTTTATCAAACACACAAGAAGAAAACTAGAAAAAGAGAATTAAACTAGCATGGATAATACAATGAAAGAGTATGAGCACCGACGACTAGAATAGTGTGTGAACATGAATGTAAAGTTGGTGAGAGATACGTACTCCCCCAAGCTTAGGCTTTTGGCCTAAGTTGGTCTAATGCCAAGGACCACGGCTACTCTCCCTGGTGTACTGAGAGCTGTAATCAGGATACCATTGGTTGGAGATCTCCTCCGATCCCACTGATAAGATGATGGACGATATGGGTCCAGTGGTGGTTCCGGCTCGGGCTCAGGCTCTAGAGTGGATGCTTGGCCTCGATGAGCATTCACCGCTTTCGGTGTGACAAGATAATTATCTGCAGTCAAATCAAATAACAGAGGTGCAGACAGAATAATAGTCTCATTGTGTTTCTTATTAAATCTCAAGTTATATAGGAGCATCTTATCATCATTATGAACAATAAACCCATGTGCTACCATGCTCCTATAATCTAAAATGTAAGGAGGCAAAATTTTCTCCTCTTCCTCATAGTGCCTAATAGGTATCTCAAAATGTCTAGCAAGACATGCAACATAGATACCTCCAAGGATGCGGCCTTTTGTACGATTCAGGTTTAAACGTTTAGCAATAACTGCACCCATACTAAAACTATTATCACCAAACAAGGCATGTAATAGAATAATAATATCTGGGACACTAAAGTTTCCACTATTTCCACGACCAATTAAGCATCTACTAGCAAATATGGCAAAGTAGCGTAAAACAGGAAATTGTATGCTAGAGATTCTCGCATCGGAACCCTTCTTTGGATCCCCTACAGTGATAGTGTTAAAAAAGCCATCCACATCTCTAGGATGTAGTTCCTCTAATTCTCCCTCAAAGGGTATCCTACATACCACGCGAAAATCACGTAAAGACATTTCTCTGTATTCATCATATAATGATACTGAAGGTGGTGACTTCTTAGGATAATAATAAAAGTTTTGCACGAAAGTATTGGTAAGTAAGAGATATTGATTGATCTGGTCGAGGAGGAAATTGGTGAGGCTTGCATTCTCGATCAAAGAATAAAAATCTTCATGAATTCTAGCTTCTCTCAAGAAATTATCGCATGGCCATTCACACGGCCGTTGTCGGTGTCAAAACCGGGTGGATCTCAGGTAGGGGGTCCCGAACTGTGCGTCTAGGCGGATGGTAACAGGAGACAAGGGACACGATGTTTTTACCCAGGTTCGGGCCCTCTCGATGGAGGTAAAACCCTACTCCTGCTTGATTAATATTGATGATATGGGTAGTACAAGAGTTGATCTACCACGAGATCAGAGAGGCTAAACCCTAGAAGCTAGCCTATGGTATGACTGTTGTTCGTCCTACGGACTAAAACTCTCTGGTTTATATAGACACCGGAGAGGGCTAGGGTTACATAGAGTCGGTTACAATGGGAGGAGATCTTCATATCATATCGCCAAGCTTGCCTTCCATGCCAAGGAAAGTCCTATCCGGACACGGGACGAAGTCTTCAATCTTGTATCTTCATAGTCCGGGAGTCCGGCCAAAGGTCATAGTCCGGCCTCCGGACACCCCCTAATCCAGGACTCCCTCAGTAGCCCCTGAACCAGGTTTCAACGACGACGAGTCCGACGCGCAAATTGTTTTCGGCATTGCAAGGCGGGTTCCTCCTCCGAATACTTCATAGAAGATGTTGAACACAAGGATAGTGTCCGGCTCTGCAAAACAAGTTCCACATACCACCGTAGAGAGAATAATATCTGCACAAATATATTCTATTGATGTATTTGGCAGCGTGACATCACGCCACGGCCAAGCCTTTATTTGAATCGTTTTATTGTTCTACCTCAGCGTGTTTAGCGAGGCGGTTTCCTTGGCACGTCTTGTCAAAGCAGAGATCATGTCCCCTTATTCCGGGATTCTCATCAATACGGGCGTGGGTAACCCAACCGCGCCATTAACTGCGGCGCTTGGGAGATAAGCGAGTTTTATTAGGCCGGTGGGGGCTCATAATTTCGGCCGCCCATATAAGGGGATAAGGATCCACCCTTTCCATTTATGCCTTCTTCCTCCTTTGCTTATCCATCCCTGCGCACTCGAGCTCCATCGCCCAAGTCCGCACATCCCTTTTCAACCTTCTCCAGCCATGTCTGGAGTGGGAGGTAGATGGATGGCCTCCTCCGTCACGGAGGGGCAAATCAAAAAGTTGAGGAAGGCTGGATACTTGTCTGACGACATCGCGCACCGGCTTCCAGATGAGGGGAAACTCATCCCCACCCCTGGGCCCCATGAGAGGGTCGTGTTTCTCCCCCATTTCCTCCGTGGACTGGGCTTTCCTCTTCACTCGTTCGTCCGGGGGCTCATGTTCTACTACGGCCTGGACTTCCATGATCTGGCCCCGAACTTCATCCTCAACATCTCGGTGTTTATCGTCGTGTGTGAGGCCCTCCTCCGCATCCAGCCTCACTTTGGCCTATGGCTGAAGATCTTCAGCGTCAAGCCGAAGGTCGTGGCTGGCCGCCAAGCGGAGTGCGGAGGCGCCATGGTGGGCAAGATAGCCAATGTTACATGGCTCGAGAGCGCCTTCGTAGAGACCATCAAAGGGTGGCAATCGAGGTGGTTCTATATCACCGAGCCGCGTGACCCTGAATGGGCAGCGGCCCCCGAATTCCAATCTAGCATCCCCACACGGCTCACATCTTAGAAAGAGACGGGCCTGTTGTGGGGTAATTCAGCAGAGGTGACCGGACTTCAAACCTGTGTCAAAGACCTGATCGACAGGAAGGTTAAACTTGTCACCGTAGTCCAGGTCATGCTCTTTCGGCGGATCCTCCCGTGCCAACGACGGGCTTTCGAACTTGTGGGAGTTCGACCCGGCCCAGCACCAGACTATGTCCCGGCTCTTCGACACAAAGCACGAGGACGCATGGAAGGTGCTATTCAAGAGCTCCGAGATCTCCCCTCCCGTCACCGAGGAACGCGGATTCTGCGCCAAGCGCCAAGCCAGCGTGGTAAGCTTAATTTTCCCATTATGGGGTATTTGTTTTCCATAGATTTGATTCTATGCGGGATCTAAACTCCCATCCCTTTAGCAGGACTGGCAGAAGAAGGCCGGACAGATCAACTGTCCGGCTCCTTTGCCCGAAGACCCAGCGGACGCTCGCTTAACGAAGCTGCTAGTTCCGGCACCTCATGTGGTGCCGGAGAAGAAGGCCAAGAAGAACGCCACGGGGACTCGAAAGAGTTCCTGACGCCTGGTGGTGTCGGATTCATCGCCTGACAACCCCGAAGCACCCTCCGCCTCTGAAGGCGAGGAGGAGGAAGAAGAAGCCTCTCCCCCTCCAACGGGGGGAGGAAAGAAAAGGAAGGTCGCCCCAACTGGGGAGGCCGGAGGGTCCAAGAAGGGGAGGACCCTTCTGCCGGACTACGCCTCCGATGCCGAAGACGGCGGGGAGGAATGGCCATCCAGGGTCAAGCCCCTGGCAAAATCGTAAGTATCCGGATACCCGAATAACTTATGGCGCTCCTCTATTATACAGTACCTTCTGACGCCGAATTCAATCATGCAGTCCGCCCAAGGCTTAGCTCGGCGATTCATCGAGCGGCTCCCTGGATTCGTTGAATGTGAATAGCGCTTCACTTCCGACAGCCTCCTCCCCGCTCCCTATGGATGACACCGAGGTGGAGTCCCAAAAGGGACTAAACCAGGAGGAGGTGGTCCATGAGGCGCTGCAAGGCGACCTCCCGAATTCCAGGCCCAAAGGGGGTAAAGCCCCAGAGGTGTCTAAGTCCGGCCCTGGGCCAGACACTGCTCCGGAACCTTCAACGGTTCCAGAGACCGGTAGGCGGCGCCTTCGCAAGAAGGGCACGCCTACGACATCGGCGGCCTCCGTCCAACCGGAGACGCCGGACAATTTGCTGGAGGTGCTTAACAGCGCCTCCATCGATGAGGAACACTGCACTGTTATGAGTGCGGTGATTCAGAAGGTTCAGTCCGCCAAGAGCGGGCTGACAGAAGCCTGTACGAGCCTGTTAACAGGCCTTGAGGTGTGTATTCAAAACATATAAAAATGTTACCGCATAGACAGTAGCCCCTGATGCTCAGTGTGTTGTTCGGAAAGAAAAGCCGGACTGAGGATCTAAAAAAAAGATATACGCAGGAGTCTAACATAAATATGTCAATATGGGTATGCAGGTTGTGCTGCTGACCTCTGCCGCACTAACTGCGGAGGTCGACACATTGAAGCAGAACCTCGAGCGGTCCGAGAATGAGCTCGGCCATGCCAGGAAGCAGCTCGAGGACAAGGAGGGTATGTAATACCGTATGTAAATGTATATAGAAATACCTGGTTGCAAATAATGACAGGACCAACGTGAATGTTGCAGGGGCCACAACTCAGGTGGCGACCCTGAAGGAAGCGGTTTCCAAGGCCGAAAACAGTGTGGCCTTGGAGCGCACCGAGCGAGAGAAGCAGGAGGCGCGGGTGCGGAGGTGCGGCAAGAGCTCCAGGCTCTCGTGGAGAAACACGAGAGTTTGGAGCGTGACTCGAAGAATCGAGAGTCCGAGCTCGCCTTGGCTCTTGAGAGTGCCAAAACCACTAAGGCCGAAGCCCAGAAGGCCCTCCAGGAGATCGAGGCGATAAAGAAGATAGCGGTGGGTAAGGCATTCTTTATGCAAAGCAAGAATATAAAAGTGAATTATCTGTTACTTACCCGAATCCGGAGCTCTCTAGGAGCGTTCGCCGATCTGCCCTGTAGTGTGTCTGATGCTGCCGCGTTCTACCGAGCCGAGGAGGGGAGCTCGACGGAAAAGGTGTTCTGGTCTCAACATGCTGAGGCCGGACATCCGGTGCCCTTGAGCGACCAGCTGAAGCAGCTGGTCGAGCTCCACAAGGTGGCTGAACAGGCCATGAAGGGCCTCATAGTTCGGCTGTGGCCTAGAGAAGCCATGTCTGGGAGCTACTTCGGTCTGGTGCGGCGGCTGGTGGACGCCTGTCCATGGATTGAAGTCATCAAGCGCTCCGTCTGTATTGAAGGTGCTCGTCGGGCCCTTGCCCGTGCTAAAGTGCATTGGGGCAGGATGGACGCCGAGAAGCTTGTGACGGACGCGCCACCACCGGGCAAGGAGTATCGCAAGCCCGAGATGTATTATGAGGGCGTCCTGAAGGGTGCCCGCCTTATAGCGGGTGAATGCTCCAAAGATGTAATTTTTTAGTAGACTCACATCTGTTATCCTGTACGCTGGAAACTTTGTTCATATGCGCTAAGCAACGCTTGTTAATTTAAAATATTACCTTCTGTGCGGCTGTTTATCAAATCTGAGAGATGCAAGTCGTCGGCTTCTACCCCCATGCCATGAGTGCTGGGGTGTTCGGGATAAACCTAAGCGCTCGTGTTCCCATTCTTGGGTCCATCTAGGGAGGCGCTCAGCACAACGAACAAGGCCATCAGACTTATAATGCTTTATCACTCTCACTTAGCCATAAAATTCTATAATTTTAAATTTCGGTGAAATCCCTAGTATTCGGAAGACCGAGTTCGGGGTGCTATCCATGCCTAGGCCAGATAAATCCGGCTCCTCGCTCTAAGCGGCATAAGTCTTTAGGGACTCGAAGAACCTCACGAACAGCGACCGGTCTCTCGCACTATCATGATGGTCAGTTTTAGCTTTCTCTACTGAGGTGTTAACCCAGCTCAACTGGGGCACAACCGCAGTAGTTCTCCCAGCGCTACCTTAGCCAACATTGCGGAACGTAAGGTACCAAAACATGGGAGCCGGGCAAATCCAACTATTGACCCAAGACATGATTCGAAGCCGATGCATATAGTGCTATAAGTTTGGGGTGCCGCACTCATGAGAGTGTTCGGTCTTCTCACACCGTGTTATGGAGTGCTTAAGCCCCTAGTGTATTGGCCGTACCAAAGTGTACGGTTGCATAATGTCATGACTGAACATATTTGTATAAAAATAGATGAATACAATAATAGATAAGAGCTATGTATTGTTTATTTAAAAGGGCTGCTATGAAAGCAGAACGATACAAATAGTGCGATAAGCAAGAGATGGGATTATTTGACATGTCCCCCTCCAAGGGCAAGCTGCGAGACTTTAAGTAAAACAGGTATTTAGCTCGTTATAGAGACCACCTGGACATTTGACGTGGCTTGTTCTCTCCCTGGATGTTGCATCGTGTGTTCGCCGAGTGTATTGCTGGACAGGCCTTCCGGATAGTTTGGTCCTGAAAGTATATAAAAAAAGGAAACATTAGAATAGGTAGCCCCTAGTGCGGTTTAGCCGCATTCTGGGCGTGCCGTGGTTGTGCCCCTCCCCTTATGCCCATGGTATTTCCAAAGCGTAATTATGTACACGTGGTACCGCTATCGCCATCTGGCGAGGGCTGGGGTTGGGGCCGCACTACTATGCTTGCTCGGAACATGCCAGCCGGTTTTGTTGTAGGTTACTTCGGGCACGCTTGACGTTGTCCGGACGTTTAACACCCAGATTGGAGAATTGCCTTGAGAGGCTACTTTGTACTTCCGCCGCCAGGGCCGCCGTGTGCTCCTCTATTCGGAGAGAGCGTTCGGTGTTTCCATTTACCGTAATGACTCCGCGAGGGCCTGGCATCTTGAGCTTGAGATATGTGTAGTGCGGCACCGCATTGAATTTTGCGAATGTGGTTCGTCCGAGCAGAGCGTGATAGCCACTACAGAATGGGACTATGTCGAAGATTAACTCTTCGCTTCGGAAATTATCTGGGGATCCAAAAACCACTTCGAGTGTAACCGAGCCTATACAGCTGGCTTCTACACCTGGTATGACGCCTTTAAAGGTTGTCTTTGTGGGTTTAATCCTTGAGGGATCTATACCCATTTTTCGCACTGTATCCTGATAAAGCAGGTTCAGGCTGGTGCCGCCGTCCATGAGGACCCTAGTGAGGTGAAATCCGTCAATGATTGGGTCTAGGACCAATGCAACGAATCCGCCGTGACGAATGCTAGTGGGGTGGTCCCTTCGATCAAAAGTGATCGGGCAGGAGGACCATGGGTTGAACTTTGGGGCGACTGGCTCCAACGCATAGACGTCCTTGAGAGCATGCTTCCGCTCCCTTTTGGAGATATGGGTTGCGTATATCATGTTCACCGTCTGCACTTGCGGGGGGAAGCCCTTCTGTCCTCTGTTGTTCGGCGGCCGGGGCTCCTCCTCGTCATCGCTATGTAGCCGCTTGTCTCTGGTTTCGGCACTTAACTTGCCTGCCTGCTTGAACAACCAACAATCCCTGTTGGTGTGGTTGGCTGGTTGTTCGGGGGTGCCGTGTATCTGGCACGAGCGATCGAGTATCTGGTCTAAACTGGATGGGCCCGGAGGGTTTCTTTTGAATGGCTTCTTCCGCTGATCGGGTTTAGAGCCTCTGAATCCGGCATTAACTGTCGTATCCTCAGTTTTGTCGTTGTTAATGCGGCGCTTGTGCTTGTTGCGACGTGACCTGCCATTGTTGTCCTTGGTATCCGAATTGCCAGGGCTCTTGGTTATGTTATTGCTACGAGCTAGCCAGCTGTCTTCTCCCGCGCAAAAGCGGGTCATGAGTGTCGTGAGGGCTGCCATAGATTTAGGCTTTTCCTGTCCTAGGTGCCGGGCAAGCCATTCATCTCGGATGTTGTGCCTGAAGGCTGCAAGGGCCTCGGCGTCCGGACAGTCGACTATTTGATTTTTCTTGGTTAGGAACCGTGTCCAGAATTGTATGGCCGATTCCTCTGGTTGTTGGATTATGTGGCTTAGGTCATCGGCGTCTGGTAGTCGCACATAAGTGCCCTGGAAGTTGTCAAGGAACGCAGATTCCAGGTCCTCCCAGCAACTAATGGACTCTGCTGGCAGGCTGTTAAGCCAATACCGAGCTGGTCCTTTAAGCTTGAGTGGGAGGTATTTGATGGCGTGTAGATCATCACCACGGGCCATGTGGATATGACGGAGATAATCCTCGATCCATACCGCGGGATCTGTTGTGCCATCGTATGATTCAATGTTTACGGGTTTAAAACCCTCGGGGATTTGATGATCCATTACTTCGTCTGTGAAGCATAGTGGGTGTGCGGTGCCCCTATACTGGGCTATATCGCGACGTAGCTCGGATGAGCTTTGTTTGTTGTGTTCGGCCTGGCCGTATTCATCATATCCGGCATGACGGTTATCGTCATGTGATGTGGGGCGCCCACGCGATCCATAGATCGATCTTGTTTGCCTTGCCTTATCCTCCAATATGTCATGCAGGTCTGTTGCGTTTCCCCGTGCTCTGGTATATTTGGAGCGGCGCCGGGGTGTGGCTTGAGTTGAGGGCCGAAAGGCCTCTCTGTCGCGGCCACGGGGTGGCCGATCGGGCGCATCGTACGCCGGTGATGTAGGTTTAGTTGCTTCCTCCTCTAGTTGGGGTAGTAGCCTGTGCTTTGGGTAGCTCTTGGAGGGGCGTTCGATTTTATACTCTTCGGCCGCCAGGACTTCAGTCCATCTGTCGGCTAGCAAGTCTTGGTCAGCTCTAAGCTGCTGCTGTTTTTTCTTGAGGCTGCTTGCCGTGGCCATAAGCCTGCATTTGAAACGCTCTTGTTCGACGGGATCCTCTGGCACGATGAATTCGTCGTCGTCGAGGCTTGCCTCGCCTTCGGAGGGAGGCATATAATTGTCGTCCTCGACCTCCCTGTCTGCCGCTCTCTCATGAGGGCTGGCTCCTCCGTCCTCCTGCGCTGAATCCTACTAGAGGGGGTTGTCTTCGGCACTGTCCGGGGTGTTGTTGTCTCCAGTGCGAGACTCGCCGTTTTTGCTTCGGTGGGATTTAGAGCGGCGCCGCTGACGTCGGCGCTTGGGTTGCTTCTTGGAGGGGTCATCCTCCGTTTTTTCATCGCCATCCCCTGCTTTGGGGGTGTCCACCATGTATATGTCATATGACGAGGTGGCTTTCCAGTGCCCTATAGGTGCTGGTTCTTGGTCGTTTCCTTCATCGGCGTCCATACCGTCGATTTCTTCGGAGTCGAAGTCGAGCATGTTGGTTAGATCGTCGACAGTGGGTACAAAGTGGGTGGTGGGTGGGTTTTGAATTTCTTCGTCATCTTCATCCCAACCATGCTGACCATAGTCCGGCCAGGGCTCTCCTGACAAAGAGAGAGACTTTTGTGAATTCAGGATATCGACAAAGGGCGAGTGCTGAAAGACGTCCGCGGTGGTGAACACCATGATCGGAGCCCAATCGGGTTCGATCGGAAGGGGTGAAGATTCGGAGTCCGGAACGGAGTCCGGCACCTTGGAGTCACATGCCTCACAAAGGACTAGGATGGTATTCGGCTCTATCACCGTAGAGATTGCGGCTCCTGGGGCGGCGTCCAACCGTCCGTCCCCGACTAGCGCATTCGGCTCCGAGATAATGGTCGGAGCGGACACCTGAGCGGCGCTCTGGGCACTGTCCGGCGGTAGAGCTAGATCATGCCCATCGTGACAGTGCGGCACGCTCGGCCGTGGCTCGAATCCGTCGAAGATCAAGTCCCCGCAGATGTCGGCCGTGTAGTTTAAGCTTCCAAACCTGACCTGATGGCCAGGGGCGTAGCTTTCATTCTGCTCCAGATGGCCAAGCGAATTGGCCCGCAGTGCGAAGCCGCCGAATACGAAGATCTGTCCGAGGAGAAAAGTCTCACCCTGGACCGCGTCGTGGTTGATGATCGAAGGAGCCATCAGGCCTAAAGGTGACGACACAGAGGAACTCTCAATGAAAGCACCAATGTCGGTGTCAAAACCGGCGGATCTCGGGTAGGGGGTCCCGAACTGTGCGTCTAGGTGGATGGTAACAGGAGACAAGGGACACGATGTTTTAACCCAGGTTCGGGCCCTCTCGATGGAGGTAAAACCCTACTCCTGCTTGATTAATATTGATGATATGGGTAGTACAAGAGTTGATCTACCACGAGATCAGAGAGGCTAAACCCTAGAAGCTAGCCTATGGTATGATTGTTGTTCGTCCTAAGGACTAAAACTCTCCGGTTTATATAGACACCGGAGAGGGTTAGGGTTACATAGAGTCGATTACAATGGGAGGAGATCTTCATATCATATCGCCAATCTTGCCTTCCACGCCAAGGAAAGTCCTATCCGGACACGGGACGAAGTCTTCAATTTTGTATCTTCATGGGCCGGGAGTCCGGCCAAAGGTCATAGTCCGGCCATCCGGACACCCCCTAATCCAGGGCTCCCTCAGCCGTAATTCCGCTATGCGATGAAGATTATATTTGGCCTTTTCCTTCTCTTTAGCTTGTTTTTCCTGGTGGCCTTGGCTAGAAGAGCCCCTCAAAAATCACTTTAACATTTTCTGAAAATTTCTGAAATTTTAGTAACTTCAAAATAAAAGTGAATAAAACTAAACAAGATTGATAGCAACTACTCCTACAAGTGCCTAGAGCCTATATCATGCATTAGAATTACTTGGGACCTCATAAATTTAACATGCAAGCTCAAGAATAGGGTCAGCAAGGCAACAAGGATTTGCAATGAATAAAGCACTAGAGCAAAAACTATTTGTACCAATGGAGGAGTCACATACCAAGCAACAATCTCCCAAAGCAGTTTTGTGAATGAGGCTTTGAGCAAAGAGATGGAAAATCGCAGCAAAATGAGCTAAAACTCATGCTTGAGCTGGATGGGGATTTTTTTGGGAAGAAGATGGAGTGTGTGGGTGCTGGCATAAGTGGAGGGGGTCCACCAGGGGCCCACGAGACAGGGGGCGCGCCCAGGGGGTGTGGGCACGCCCTCCACTCTCGTGGCCAGGTGGCAAACCCCCCTGCAGTGTTTTCAGTGCCTAAAATCCTCAAATAATTCATAAAAATTCATGCTAAATTTGGAGGGCATTTGGAGTACTTTTATTTTCGGGATATTTTTTATTGCATGGATAATTTAGAAAACAGACAGATAATACTATTTTTGCTTTGTTTATTTTAAATAACAGAAAGTTAAAAGAGGGTACAGAAGGTTGTGCCTTCTAGTTTCATCCATCTCATGATCATCAAAATGAATCCACTAACAAGGTTGATCAAGTCTTGTTAACAAAATCATTTCGAATAACACGGAACCGGAGAAATTTCGAAGTGGCACTAGGTTACCTCAACGGGGATATGAACATCCCCAATAATAGGAATATCATACTTTTTCTTGACAATAGGGAGAGGAAATTCAAAACCTCCGATAATAATTGATGTAATTTTCTCAATAGTATTTATGCTATGAACTTGAGGTTGTTTCCTCGGAAAATGTACCATGTGCTCATTTCCATTAACATGAAAGGTGACATTGCCTTTGTTGCAATCAATAATAGCTCCAGTAGTATTTAAAAAATGTCTACCAAGGATAATAGACATACTATCATCCTCGGGAATATCAAGAATAACGAAGTCTGTTAAGATAGTAACATTCGCAACAACAACAGGCACGTCCTCACAAATGCCGACAGGTATAGCGGTTGATTTATCAGCCATTTGCAAGGATATCTCAGTGGGTGTCAACTTACTTAATTCAAGTCTATGATACAAGGAAAGAGGCATAACACTAACACCAGCTCCTAAATCACATAAAGCAGTTTTAACATAATTTATCTTAATAGAGCAAGGTATAGTGGGTACTCCGGGATCACCAAGTTTCTTAGGTATTCCACCCTTAAAAGTATAGTTGTCAAGCATGATGAAAATCTCAGCTTCAGGTATTTTCCTCTTATTAGTGATGATATCTTTCATATATTTGGAATAAGGGTTTGTTTTAAGCATATCAGTTAAGCGCATGCGTAAGAAAATAGGTCTAATCATTTCAGCAAACGCTCAAAGTCCTCATCATCCTTTGTCTTGGATGGTTTAGGAGGAAAGGGCATGGGTTTCTGAACCCATGGTTCTCTTTCTCTACCGTGCTTCCTAGCAACAAAATCTCTCTTAACATAATGTTGGTTTCTTGATTGTGGGGTATCAAGACCAACAACGGGTTCAATTTCTATATCATTGTTGTTACTAGGTTGAGCATCTACATGAATATCATTATTAGCATTATCATCAGGTTCACGTTCATCTTCGGATTGTGTTTCAGCATCAGAGATAGAAGTATTATTAGTATTCTCAGGTGTTTCTACATTAGGTTCACTAGAAGCATGCAAAGTCCTATCCTTCTTCTTTTTCTTCTTCTTAGAGGAACTAGGAGCATCTAGATTATTATTCTGAGAATCTTGTTCAATTCTCTTAGGGTGGCCTTCAGGATACAAAGGTTCCTGAGTCATTTTACTAGTTCTAGTGGCCACTCTAACAGCAAAGTCATGTTTATTATTTAATTCAACTAGCAATTCATTCTGAGCTTTAAGTACTTGTTCAGCTTGAGTAGCAATCATAGAAGCATGTTTACTAGTGAGTTTAAGTTCATCTTTAACTCTAGCTATATAATCATTCAAGTGTCCTATCATATAAGCATTATTCTTCAATTTTCTACCAACATAATCATTGAAATTTGCTTGTCTATCCATGAAATCATCAAATTCATCTAAACATGGACTGTGAAATTTAGTAGACGGGATTTCATCTTTATCATATCTATAGAGAGAATTTACCTTCACTACCTGTGTCGGGTTATCAAGACCATGTATTTCTTCAACAGGCGGTATATTAGGACCATGTATTTCTTCAACAGGAGGTAAATTCTTAATGTCTTCATCTTTAATACCTTTCTCTTTCATTGATTTCTTTGCCTCTTGCATATCTTTAGGACTGAGAAATAGAACACCTCTCTTCTTCGGAGTAGGTTTAGGGATAAGCTCAGGAGTTGGCTCAATTGGTTCAGGAATTGCCTCAGGAATTGGCTCAGGAAGAGTCCAATTATTTTCATTAGTCAACATATTGTTCAATAATAATTCAGCTTCGTCGACTGTTCTTTCCCTGAAAACACAACCAACACAACTATCCAAGTGGTCCTTGGAAGCATCAGTTAGTCCATTATAAAAGATATCAAGTATTTCATTTTTCTTAAGTGGATGATCAGGCAAAGCATTAAGTATTGGAGAAGCCTCCCCCAAGCTTGTGGGAGACTCTCTACTTTGATTTGCACAAAGTTATATATTTCTCGCAAGGCAGCTTGTTTCTTATGAGCAGGAAAATATTTAGCAGAGAAGTAATAAATCATATCCCGGGGACTACGCACACAACCAGGATCAAGAGAATTAAACCAAGTCTTAGCATCACCCTTTAATGAGAACTGAAATATCTTAAGGATATAATAATAGCGAGAAGTCTCATCATTAGTAAACAGGGTGGCTATATCATTCAACTTGGTAAGATGTGCCACAACAGTTTCAGATTCAGTGCCGCAAAAAGGATTGGATTCAACTAAAGTAATAATCTCAGGATCAACAGAGAATTCATATTCCTTATCGGTAACAAAGATAGGTGAAGTGGCAAAAGCAGGGTCATGTTTCATCTTAGCATTTAGAGTCTTTTGTTTCAGCTTAGCTAACAATTTCTTAAGATCTGATCTATCATTGCAAGCAAGAAAAGCTCTAGCAGTTTCTTCATCCATAACATAACCCTCAGGAACAACAGGCAATTCATAATTAGGAGGAGAACCTTCATCATCACTTTCATCAATAATCTCATTTTCAATAATTTCATTCTCCCTAGCCTTAGTAAGTTGTTCATCATGAAATTCACCTAATGGCAGAGTAGTATCAAGCATAGAAGTAGTTTCATCATAAGTATCATGCATAGCAGAAGTGGCATCATCAATAACATGCAACATATCAGAATTCATAGCAATAGCAGGTTTAGGTGTCGCAAGCTTATTCATAACAGAAGGAGAATCTAGTGCAGAGCTAGATGGCAGTTCCTTACCTCCCCTCGTAGTTGAGGGATAAATTTTGGTTCTTTGATATTTTAAGTTCTTCATAGTGATCAGCAGATATGAATCCCAAGTGACTCAGAGAATAGAGCTATGCTCCCCGGCAACAGCGCCAGAAATTAGTCTTTATAACCCGCAAGTGTAGGGGATCGCAACAACTTTTGAGGGTAGAGTATTCAACCCAAATTTATTGATACGACAAAAGGGGAGCCAAAGAATATTCTTGAGTATTAGCAGTTGAGTTGTCAATTCAACCACACCTGGATAACTTAGTATCTGCAGCAAGGTATTTAGTAGCAAAGTAGTATGATAGTAATGGTAACAGTGGTAAAGGTAAAGATAGCAAAAGATAATATTTTTGGGGTTTTGTAATGATTGTAACAATATCAACGGAAAAGTAAATAAGCGAAGCATAATATATGAAAAGCTCAAAGGCAATGGATCAGTGATGGATAATTATGTAGGATATGATTCCTCAAGTAATAGCTATAACATAGGGTGACACAGAACTAGCTCCAATTCATCAATGTAATGTAGGCATGTATTCCGAATATAGTCATACATGCTTACGGAAAAGAACTTGCATGACATCTTTTGTCCTACCCTCCCGTGGAAGCGGGGTCCTAGTGGAAACTAAGGGATATTAAGGCCTACTTTTAATAGAGAACCGGACAAAAGCATTAACACATGGTGAATACATGAACTCCTCATACTACGGTCATCACCGAGAAGTATCCCGATTATTGTCACTTCGGGGTTGTCGGATCATAACACATAATAGGTGACTATAGACTTGCAAGATAGGATCAAGAACACACATATATTCATGAAAACATAATAGGTTCAGATCTGAAATCATGGCACTCGGGCCCTAGTGACAAGCATTAAGCATAGCAAAGTCATAGCAACATCAATCTCAGAACATAGTGGACACTAAGGATCAAACCCTAACAAAACTAACTTGATTACATGGTAAATCTCATCCAACCCATCACCGTCCAGCAAGCCTACGATGGAATTACTCACGCACGTCGGTGAGCATCACGAAATTGGTGATGGAGGATGGTTGATGATGACGATGGCGATGAATCCCCCTCTCCGGAGCCCCGAACGGACTCCAGATCGGCCCTCCCGAGAGAGATTAGGGCTTGGAGGCGGCTCCGTATCGTAAAACACGATGAAACTTTCTCTCTGATTTTTTTCTCTGCGAGACAGAATATATGGAGTTGGAGTTGAGGTCGGCGGAGCTGCAGGGGGCCCACGAGACGGGGGGGCGCGGCCGGAGGGGGTGGGCGCTCCCCTCACCCTCGTGGACAGGGCGTGGGACCCCTGGTCTTCATCTTTTGTGAGCATTTTTTATATTTTCTGAAACTTGTCTCTGAGGATTTTCAGGTCATTCTGAGAACTTTTGTTTTCTACACATGAAACAACATCATGGTAATTCTGCTGAAAACAGCGTCAGTCCGGGTTAGTTCCATTCAAATCATGCAAGTTAGAGTCCAAAACAAGGGCAAAAGTGTTTGGAAAAGTAGATACGTTGGAGATGTATCAACGGGCTCTACAGCGTATACATCTCGGAGTGCGCGTTTGCGCCTCCTCTTTGGTATATGAGTTGCGTAAATCATGTTCACCGTTTTGACCTCTGGTGGAATTTTTTTCTGTCCCCCAGTGTTCGGCTGGCGAGGCTCATCCTCGTCCTCACTTGGCGTCTCCCTCCCCTTGTGTTTAACGTTTAGTTTGCCGGCCTGCTTGAAGACCCAACATTCTCTGTTGGGGTGGTTTGCAGGTTTTTCGGGGGTGGCATGAATCTGACATACTCTATCTAGAATCTTGTTTAGGCTGGACGGTCCATCTTTGCTGCCTTTAAATGGCTTTTTCCGTTGCCCGGGTCGAGAGCCCCTAAATCTGGCGTTGACCACCATGTTATCTGGGTTGTCTTCATTATTACGATGCTTGCTTTTATTGCTCGCAGCTTCCCATTGCCATCCCTGACTTCGGATGTGCTTGGGTCGCTGGTGCCGCTGCGGGCCAACCAGCTGTCCTCGCCCGCACAAAAGCGGGTCATGAGGCTTGTTAAGGCTGCCATTGTCCTTGGCTTTTCCTGGCCGAGGTGTCTGGCTAGCCATTTGTCCTGGATACTGTGCTTGAAAGCCGCTCAGGCTTCGGCGTTCGGGCAGACGACGATTTGATTCTTCTTAGTGAGAAATTTGTTCCAAAGCTTACGGGTTGACTCTCTGGGTTGTTGGATTATGTGACTTAGATCGTCAGCATCCGGAGGTCGGACATAGGTCCCTTGAAAATTAGCCCTTAAAGCGTCCTCGAGTTCCTCCCAACTGTCAATTGAGTTTTCGGGGAGGCTTTTCAACCAGTGCCGAGCTGGTCCTTTGAGCTTGAGGGGCAGGTATTTAATGGCGTGGAGATCATCTCCTCGAGCCATATGGATGTGAAGAATAAAGTCCTCAATCCAGACCACAGGGTCCATCGTTCCGCCGTATGCCTCGACTTTTACAGGTTTAAACCCCTCTAGAAATTCATGATCCAGCACCTCATCGGTGAAACACAGGGGGTGCGCGGCACCCCTGTACTTGACTGTGTCATGGCATGGGTCCGACAGTTGTAGTGTTCGGTGCTGATTCCGAACTGGTGGTCGATCCGTATAGTCGGTATTGAGGCCATGGTCCTGCATAGCGACATGCTTCCTAGATCCATATATGGACCTAGTTATGCCGACTCTTTTGTCCAGGTGCCCGCGTAGATCGTGTTCCTGGTATGTGCCTGCAACCTCCTTTACTTTACAGGGAGGGGGCGCTGATTTATATTTGGAGTTATCAGCATCTCTGTCTCGGCCACAGGGTGGTCGGTCTGGCATATCAGCCTTATTGTTTTTCGGCGGTATGGGCGCGATAGCCTCATCATCGAATTCGGGCAGCAGCTTGCGTTTTGGATAACTCATTGTTTGGCGGTCACCACCATATTTTTGCTTAGTGTCAAGCACTTTGTTCCATCTTTGGTTGAGTGTATCCTGCGCGGCTTTAAGCCGTTGCTTCTTCTTCTTTAAGCTCGTCGCTGTGGCAATAAGTCTATCGTGGAGGTGCTCATGTTCCAGCTGTTTTTCTGGGATGATGCGTGTATCGTCATCCGGACTGTTCTCCTCTTCGGGGACAGGTTTATAAGCTTTGTCTTCGGCATCTGTGATCGGACAGCAGCCCTGGACTGTGTTTGCCGTCTCCTTGCTCGTCCTGCTCTATCAATGGATCTGTGGGGTTATCATCGTTTTCGGTGTCGTCCGGGGTGTTATTCTATCGTGAGCCGATATTGTTGCTTTTGCTATGGCGGGGTTTAGAGCGGCGCCGCTTACATCGGCGCTTTGGCTGCTTCTCAGGAGGATTATCCTCTGTTGCATCCTTTTTATCATCGCCATTGTTTTCACTAGGTGTGTCCACCATGTATATGTCATACGATGAGGTGGCTGTCCAGCGCCCTATAGGCGGTGGTTCCTGTTCTTCTCCTGCATCATCGTCCATACCGTCGATATCTTCGGAGTCGAGGTCAAGCATGTCGGTTAAGTCATCAACAATGGCTATTAATTGGGTAGTGGCTGGGGAACGGATTTTTTCGTTGTCCGCTTCCCGCTCAAGCCGGACATGGTTCGGCCAGGAGTCTCTGGACAAAGAGTGAGTTTAATGAATTTAGCACATCGCCCAAGGGCGAGTGCTAGAAGATATCCGCGAAGGTAAACTCTATGATCGGTGCCCAATCAGATTCTATAGGCGCGGATGCATGCGGTTTAGAGCCTATGGCCGGAGACGAGTCCGAGGGTCCGATAACACAGATCTCATTGGAGGCGAAGTCTGTGTTCGGCTCTACCACCGCTGTGTGTGCGGCCTTCGTGGCGGGGTCCATCCACCCATCCTCGGATGACACGATCTGCTCCAGATTAACGGCTGGGGCAGCCGCAGGTGTGATCTCCCGAACACCACCCGATGGCAGATCTAAGTCATGCTCGTCGTGACTCTTCGGCGCACCTAACATGGGCTCGAATCCGTCTAATATCAAGTCTCCGCGGATGTCGGCGGTCTGGTTCGAGCTTCCAAACCTGACCTGATGGCTAGGGGCATAGCTATTGATCTGCTCCAGATGGCCAAACAAGTTAGCCCGTAGTGCGAAGCCGCCGAATACGAAGATCTGTCCGGGGAGGAAAAACTCACCCTGGATTGCATTGTTGTGGATGATTGAAGGAGCCATCAAGCCTTACCGTGGCGACACAGTGGAACTCTCAATGAAAGCACCAATGTCTTTGTCAAAACCGGCGGATCTTGGGTAGGGGGTCCCGAACTGTGCGTCTAAGGCTAATGGTAACAGGAGGCGGGGAACATGATGTTTACCCAGGTTTGGGTCCTCTCTATGGAGGTAATACCCTACTTCTTGCTTGATTGATCTTGATGATATGAGTATTACAAGAGTTGATCTACCACAAGGTCATAGAGGATAAACCCTAGAAGCTAGCCTATGATTATGATTGTCCTTGTCCTACGGACTAAACCCTCCAGTTTATATAGACACCGGAGGGGGCTAGGGTTACACACAGTCGGTTACAGAGAAGGATATCTACACATATGAATCGCCAAGCATGCCTTCCACGCAAAGGAGAGTCCCACCCGGACCCAGGACGAAGTCTTCAATCTTGTATCTTCATAGTCCAACAGTCCGGCATAAGCATATAGTCCGGCTGTCCGAGGACCCCCTAATCCAGGACTCCCTCAGCCCACCCCCTACGCCTACAAGTATTTAGATGTGAGTTGCAAACACCACACATTAACACAAATTCAAATAAAATGTGAGACTGTTTGATATATTGTATTTTTTAGATTGTTTGATATTTAGTTGTAAGCTGCAAACGCCACACATTATCACAAATTCAAATAAAATGTGAGATTGTTTGATGTATAGTATGGTTTAGATTGTTCGACATTTAGCTGTGAGTTGCAAAGGCCATGCATTATCATATTATGGTATAACCTGTGCAAAACCACAACACACGTATCACCGCTATATTCATGCATGCATGCATGCATATGTTTAAAACATTATGATTTCCTACTCAAATATATGAATCCACTTTCATATCAAATTATGATATTTGTTAGTCTCTTACACCCACACAATCCTCTAACCTTAGTAGATACCACTAACTTTCTCTCGTGCATGCACACATCCTCCTCGCCCTCCCCCTCCCTCAGCATTCTATCCATCGCGCACATTCATTTTTTTCTTTAGGTCGTTCTCCCACAGTCCCCACAACTCCTTTCCGACAAACACCGATCGATAAACCTCTCTAGCGATGTCTGCCTACAACATACACACACACCTTCAATCTCCTCCTTTATGTGTCCTTGCCTCGTGTCTCTCATACGGTCCCACGCACATGTAAATTCTCGCCCCTCTTTTTATCGATCTCACAACCGCACACTCCTCCCCCTATCTAGCTAGTAGCTGGGCCTCTCGCACCACCCCTAGCTCCATTCTCTCTGTCTATCCATCTCGCTGGGCCTAATTTGCCTATAACAAATGGAAGTACACCGACCGATCGCACACTATACATATAGCTAGTTAGGTCCTTATAGCCCATTTTTTCACGCGTCGGTCGATCTACCTCATTAGTTATGTCTCTCCCTTCCTCCGACAAACAACAATGTATCTACCGATCTAGTTAGGTTTGCTTACCAAACACATGGTTCCCCTTCAACATCCATGGATGCGTCCCGACAGATCTATCACACACAGGCACACACAGAAACACATCCCCACTCTTCTTGATAATATTACAGTTCCACCCTCAGTTTGTCTAGTAGGCCGCTCCCACCATCTTCGAGAAGCAACTCCATCACCCATCCAACACTCTACCCTTCTCCCTCCCTCTCTCTCTCCTCTCTCTCTCTCTCTCTCTGTCCCATCCTATTTTTTGTCCTTCAGTTATGTATGGATGTCGACCGATCTCCCTCAAGACATAGCTGGGTCTCTCCTTCTCAACACATATACGAGTCGTTCTACCTCTATAGTTAGGCCTCTACCTACCCCTCCCCCCACCCCATCCCACACACACACATTGATACATCAAGCGCTCTAGTCATTTCTCCCTGCCACACACAAACTTGACCTGTGCCCTCTGACGTTCCCGTTGGTCAGTCGCCCTATATATTTGACTTGCACACACACACAATTTCGATGGCTCTCTTCATCGATCTCGCACCCACCCACTTGATCCTCTCTTTGAATCTATCGATATCTATGACCCCTCCCTCTCTTCTCGTGGATCGCCCGACCCTCTATATCTGATATGGATAGGCCTCCATTTTACACAATTGCATGCAAAATTTTGTTTGAGATGTCATCGATACATATTACCACAAATACATTCACGAAATCAACCCCCCCCCCCAAACAGAAAACACTTACGAATGCACATGCCATCTGTCTAGGTTTATATCTCTCTCACACACACCCACGTAGGTGGGGGAAATGCACGAAGAGAAAAGGTGCACGCACGACGCACGTACTCCCGTCTCTTTCCCAACCACACCCCCGCGGGTACACGGTGGAGCTCATTTCTGTACGAAAGGCAGCCCACGTGGTAATTTTACACATGTACTATTTGTCCACTTGGTGGAGGGAGGATCTTCTACCACGGGTGAACAAACAAATTGCAACTTGACGTGTTATGTTAAAAAAGAGGCAAACCATGTGGGGCCTACCTTAGAGGGAAGGCTCTATACACTGGAGTACTTTTGATGTGTCCCGTAAATTCGCAGAATGAGGAGAAGCTTCCTTAGTACATCGTCTCCCCCGCCCACGGGCGCGGTGGCTCGCAGGATGATGTGAAGCTTGCTTACTAATAGTAGTACTACTGTACGTCTTACGCCCGCTCCCTCACCCACACGCGCGGTGGCTCGCAGTATGAGGAGAAAATTTTACTACTCCCGCCATTTACTCCTCGTCCCTACTACCTTGGTTAGAGAGATTATCATATTGTTTGGAATATATATGTCCTTTAGTAGATTTCAATATGAACTACCAGTACATACTCCAAACACTGATGTATATAGGCGTATTTTAGAGTGTAGATTCACTAATTTTGCTCCGTATGTAGTCCATATTGAGGCCCTGTTTGGTTCATAAGTCCTAGGACTTTTTATAGTGCCAACTAAAAAGTCCCTACTCCTTAAAAAGTCCCTCACTGTTTGTTTTTAGGGACTAAAAAGTCCCTAATCCCTCCCTAGAGGTTATTGAATGACCATGTTACCCCTAGTATACAGAAAAATAACAACCAAACAACACCATGGGGCGGTGGGGCAATGGGTGCAGGGAGGGGCATTGTTGCAGAAGTCCCAAAAAGACTCTCCTTGAGAGTCTTCTTCATTAAGTCCCAAAAAGCAAATTTTAGTCCCTAGTAGTCCCTCCTGTTTGGTTAAATAGTCTCTAAGAGGGACTTTTTCTAGTCCCTACACTAAAAAGTCCCTGGAAACAAACACCCCCTAAAACAGACGTAACAGTACGCACTCTCCCTCACCCCTCAACCCTTGCCCATGTGGTGGACATGCAACAATTCATTCGGTCTCATATAGCTAGAACGATATATACTGCAGTACCATTATTGCTCGACTTCCCGAAGAGGCGAAGGCCAATCGCAAGGTTAATATTTTGGAGATGCCAAGCGCAAGGTTAATAGGAGAACGAGTAGTAGGTGCCACGTCATTTATAAATAAAGTTTTTTTTCTTCAGTGGCACGTACGCAATATAATAGGTTCATATGGAGAGAAAAGGAAACTGCTCCACTATATACATAGTCAGGACGAGCCAGCGTACATGGTTGCTTGCTGGGGTTACTCTCTTCGCACTCTCTCGCACAAAATGACTGTGGCCACATCTCTAACATTGATCTGCCGTGGGTAGGGGTCGATTCTTAGTGTAGATGCGATCACCGTCGCCGACGGTGAAAACCCACTGTCGGCACGTCCCGATCAGGTGTCCCCGCTGTTCTCTCTCACGAAGCCGGTGAGGTTGCCTTCATCCCTTACTCATTGTCACGACGTGGGCAGTTGCCGCCTCCCGCTGCCCTCCTCAAGGTTGAGCTATGTCCCGACATCCCTCAGGTACAACTCCCTTTACAGCCGGCTTGCACCACTGCTCCAGCTGCCCACATCACTCCATGTTGATTTCTCTACTTCTTTGCCCCGCACATACCTCTACTGGCTTCTATGTACTGTATTTGTCATGAGTTTATGTCTCGTCAACTAGTACCGGTAATCTTATTCTAATCACGCTTCTTCAATTTCTTAGCCACAGGGATGCTCATCTCAATTTTGGTGAAACTGCACAAAATGATCTGATGGTCAAAAGGTTGCAAACTTAATTTCTTGGGAAGCTCAAACATTGCCAGGAAATTAAAGCCTGGTTAGGGTTTACAGTTCAAAGGCTAGGGACTACATGGATCGTTTTTTTCTTTAGCTGCCTCTATTCCAACATAAGTGTCAACTTTAGTAGTAGTACAACTTTGTACTAAAGTTTGCATAAAGTTGAGACACTTATTTTGGAACGGAGGTAGTACATATTTGCTATGATATGTCAATCATCGAGATGCAATAGCATGCATGTTAGTCTCCTTTGTATTTGATGAAATGTTGCAACGGGCAACCTTGGACGCAAGATACATGTAACAGAAGATGGAAGCCTCATAGCATTGTACTATCTCGCTGATAAATTACAGTATGTACTATACTAGTACTTCCTCCGTTCCTAAATATAAGTATTTGTAGAGATTTCACCATTAACCACATATGAATGTATATAGATGAATTTTAAGTGTAGATTTATTCATTTTGTTCTGTATGTAGTCCACCTAGTGGAATCTCTACAAAGACTTATATTTAGGAACGGAGGGAGTACTATGTAAAGACTTAGGTGTCGCACGGTGTCTAGAAAATATGGTGATAGTGTGAGGTGGGCCATGTAATCACCGAGCCTGCGTGTTTTCACTCCTATTGCACTCCTTCGCTGTAAGAATGGAGAAAATTGTAATCTAGTAGTACCTTCTTTCACCGAAAGCGTGGGACATCCAGCAGTCCTACCACCTCAGTAATAATGTCCAATGAGCCATCAAATCACATAGACCCAACAGTAAGTTGGACGGACAAAGCAACCATCACTCTTGAATCCACTTCTCCCTTCAATGCAGGCGCCAGTGAGAGGTCGCGTCTGCTCTGCCTGGGCATGAATACGGCACCGATTCTTTGGAGAGGCGATGACCATTTCGGGCGAGAAGCGCACGCGGGCGATGGAGGGGCTTTGGGTGGGCCAGGCTGGTCAGGAGTGGGCGGGGCAGCTGTTCGCCTGTCCCTACCGGACGCCCGGAAATGAGAGGATGCACCGACTCTCGCGGCTAAAATCATACTCTAACACACACATGTTGTTAAACACACACACACACACACACACACATACTCACACACACACGCACATTCACACACAGGTTCATAGAATAGGAAAATCGTGCGAGTGCAAAGCCACAGGAAGTGAAATACAAATGGAGTACGTACAAGAAGAGAAGAGGTGACGAATATTCCATCAAACCTGGACTGGGGAGTAGTACTCCCTCCGTCTAGGTGTTAAGTCATCTTACAGAAATCAGATATTCCCAAAATGTTTAGGCGTCGTCCATTAGCTTCGCATCTCAATCCCCTCCTGGCCTCGTTGCTAGCGAGCGTTGTTACTTAGGGAGTGTTTGGATCCTTAGCAAGAACATCTTATAGCATAGCGGGGCAAGGTTAGGCATTTCGAACTGTTAAAATATGTTAGCTTTTGTGGGCCAGCTAGCATGTGTGGGATAGAAAAACGTTGCTAGCTCAGGAGAGCCAGATAGGCTCGCTTCCGACGGCAAACTTCGTGTAGTAGTAACATAGACTAGTAACGTATGCAAGTTACTATTCCAAGTTACTCACCACTATGACCAGCCTAAGCAATGTAACCAAACGCTCCTTACTCTGCCTTGTTATCTCCCCCGGAAACACAATGCATGGAGCGCAACTACACATTGATCAGTCAAGAAATCAAAGTCGGCTTGCATGCGAGTTAATACGTGGCCCTGCATGGTAGCTAAAACGGCATCTCTTAGTTGTTTGGATTAATTGTTGCGTTTAGAGACAAAAATCAGGGCTTTGATTGGAGGAATGACCGGTCAAGTTTCTCCTGCTCCTCCAATCTGCTTGCACCTTGGTCCCATTGCACCTTCTAACGTGACTTATTACACCTAGACAGAGGGAGTAGTACGAGATACGGTGGCACACTGACTTAGGTCGAACACAAGTGCCCAAAATTATGTGCATGTTATAATAAGGATTCACTTAAAATAGTACTTGAGCGAACAGAGGGATCACTTGGACAATGTTCCCGAGCAGTAGTGAGATGTGTGAGGTAAGATACACCGCTGGCGCTTTAAAATTTTCTTATTAATTTGTTTGTTTCACCCTATGACTGGTGGGACCCAACGTACTACATGGAGAGAGGTAAGGTGACTAAGGCTGCATTATTTCTGCACCACTGTGGATAGTCTTACCACCAAAGCCACATGCCATGATTATGATTTAAATCCCAATGACTCCCACACACACAAAAAACACGGCATGCTTGTCACACGAATGCAGGAATGTATAAAAGGTTATTTTTCTCTCATTGAACATAAAAGGGAGGGTTGTGTAGCTGGTTAGCCTGTTCGCTCATCAAAGCTGAGGTCTCGGATTCGATAACTACACTTGAGCATAATTCGTGCCAGGAGGATTCTTTGACTAATCAAAATGGATGGATACAGAGCTATACGATCTCGCTCTCTCTCGAGTATATATATACACGCTGGAGCCTCAGCACTTGTAGTTGCTGTCCTCACACTCTCTCACCCTCTTCAGATCTAAACAAGACTTCGTTGGCCTCTCTCTCTCCCCTCACTGCTGGTCAAAGAGCCGGCAGGATCCGTCCGCCGGGAAGGGAAGGAGGCTAAACGCTGTCGCCATTGGCAAGGGAGGGAATCCACTACCAGCGCAACTGTTCACTTTCACCCAGCAGCGGCGCGGGAGGGCCTCCGACCCCTTCTTCTTCGCCACCATAAATAGTGTGGGCTGAACGGCCTCCGGTCGCCCACCGAACCACACCCCAAGAACCTTAAGGTATAATTTACTTACTCCACATGCATTTCTCTAGCTGCATGTGGGCTTTTTCAGCTTCTGCACTCGAATCTAGGTGTTGGTCTTTTTCAGTGGGCAAGACCTCAGTTGCAGCATCTGAAACCTTCTCAAACCCTAATTCCAAATTTTTGGAAATTGATTATACCCTTTGTGATTTCAAAGGGGCTATCATTTTCCTTGATCTGTTGATCATCCCATGAATCTAGGACGTGGTTCAAAAAGGAAAGGAAGAGGGAAAGTAGTGTGGAAAGTTGTATACCATGAATCTAGGACGTGGTTCAAAGAGGAAAGGAATGGGGGAAAGTAGTGGGAAAAGTTGTATAGCATGAATCTAGGACGTGGTTCAAAAAGGAAAGGAAGAGGGAAAGTAGTGCGGAAAGTAGTATCGCATGAATCTAAGACGTGGTTCAAAGAGGAAAGGAATGGGGGAAAGTAGTGGGGAAAGTTGTATAGCATAAATCTAGGACGTGGTTCAAAGAGGAAAGGAAGGGGGGAACCTGTAATAGCCCCAAAATTGGGTTATCAATTTTTGGGTTGTTATTCCTTCCTGGCACTCATTTTCCAAAATCCTTCTCCTGAGTTTTGCTGATGACTCTGAGAATTCTTGTCATTTCCAACCTTTCAAAGCTTGCTCCTGTCTTTTTCAGTGGGCAAGACCTCAGTTGCAGCATCTGAAACCTTCTCAAACCCTAATTCCAAATTTTTGGAAATTGATTATACCCTTTGTGATTTCAAAGGGGCTATCATTTTCCTTGATCTGTTGATCATCCCATCTATTCCTAGAGACCCTCCTATCCTTCTAAACCTTGGATATGCAAAAATATTGCCAAGTCCCATGCAATATTTTTGAATTGTGATTTATTCCTTTTCTTGCCTTTCTAAGGAATAAAATCAAGAGGCATAGCTAGATATCTCCTAAATTCATGTGAATTCGTGGAGTGGATAATTATGCCCAAGCCAAGCCCTGGAAAGCATATTGGACATAATTAAATAAGGAAAGTTGCCTTTTCCTATTTAATACCAATATTGCATTTCTGCCAGTTTCTAAAGGAACTACTATTTTTATAGCAGGGAAAATTCTCACATAAATTGTGGATCTTGTACTTGTTATATAATAACTAGTTCCATCATCATCTCATGTTCCACAGTTCAAAAATTGGGCACATCATCCAATGCAAGTTTCTGCCTTCTCTGAAATTTTGCAAAGGAAGTGCTTTATTACTGATTCCATTTGATCTGCAAATTGTCAGGGTGATTAATAGTAATAAATCACCCAAGTAGTCCAAAGATGAGCTCAATAAAATCATCCTAGCTCCCTGTGCAATTTTCCGAAGTTTCTGACCAGAGTAAAATTTTGTGAAGGAAGTACCTTCATAGATTTTCCAAATGGGATGAAACTCTGCCATCTTGTCAAGTATCCCAAATAATTAGCCTTCACCAAAATTCAGCTCATTTCATTTATCTATGTGAGCACAGGAGTAATTCTTGCATTCTGTCCATATTTTCAGGTTGTGAAGCAAGTATATTTTATCTTGCTCCATTGTGGCTGAAAATATTTCCAGGCCTTCCCCTATCCATATAACCCACCTACCCAGGAGTTTGTTTAATTTTATTTAACCAATAGTTTCCTAGGATTTTCCTAAGTTTCTGGTCAAAGGTGATGCTTGTGAAGAAAGTACCAATTTTGCTAGCCCAATTGGTGTGATCTTTTTACAGCGTCTAGTTATGACCAAATTATGAGGATTTGCCTAGTTATAGTTCCATCCAACCCCCCCCCCTAGTGAGTGCTTCATCATCATTTAGGTTCTGGACCAGATTTAGCAGTTGCACTGCAACTATGCTAAATATTTGCCCTAATGATCTCGAAACCCCCAGGATTGTAGTCCTTTCTACCCTAAGCCTACGAGACATCAAAGTTACCAATTACCCTCTCTGGTTTTATCTGCAGTAAACTTGTGGACCATGGTTTACTCCACTCCCTTTGTCCCTGCCTGTATCTTTACCGTAATAATACTCCATGCTAGAAGGACTACGCGGTAGACATGGTTTAACCGCAGTAAAACCTCCAGAGCGCGCCATGCCAGCGGTGACCACGCGTGCAGCCAGCCAAAACGGTGGTCTAGCCACTGTTCTCGATGTCAGCACTGCTCCGACCGTCCCTGACCTCGCCATTAATGTCCTTCAGCTCCGCATCATCGTCGCCTTTCGCCTGGACCCCTCACCCCCTCCGTTTGCTTCTCCAACGAGCCGTGCCAAGGGTCGAGCAGTGCGCCCGTGGCCACCGTCTTCTTCCTCTCTTCTGTTTTCTTCCTCCTCTCGTCCGCGAGTGCCCCTCGTCTTCGTGAGCCTCTGGCGCTCGTCGTGACCCCCTCGTCGCCTTCCCGTGCGTCCCCGTGAGCCTTGGCCGCACCTGCCGACGCCTGCGCCATCGCCGACGCAGGTCGCCCGCCGCGTGCCACTTCCTCGCCCCTCCCCCTCGAGCTCCTCTGCAGTTATAAGTAGCCAGCCCCGAGCCCCTCGCAGTCCTTAATCCCTCCACGCGGCTCTCCCCCCCTCGCCTCGGAGCTCCCCATCCTCTCCTCATCGCCATGGCCGCCACCTCGGGCGCTTCTCGATTCCGGCGCTGCCTCGCTCCTCTCGCTGTTCCTCCACCACCACTGCATCCCCCATGCTCCATCGAGCCTCCCCGTGGCCTCAGCCTCTCCCCTCCTCCACCGTAGCCCCATTTCACCAACGACCGAACCCCCTCTACGCCGCAGGCCCTACTGCCCTCTGTCCGGTGCTCGTCGACGGCAGAAACCACCACCCCGAGATGCGCCTCTCCGTCCTGCGCGTTTTGGTAGGTCGCATGACCCGCGAGGTGGCCAGAGTCGCCGGTGATCCTCGTCGGGGCGATCTCCTCCCTCGGCCTCGCTCGCTCTCGAGCCAGAGGTAGAAGACGCCAGGGCTAGGCGGGCCCCCACCCCGCGCGACCCCACCTGTCGGCGAGAGTGTGGTGCGAGGTCAGATAAGTGGAGACACCCCAGCTCTTACGTTTTCCTTGGCCGAAGACGTATTCCCTAGAAGACACTTTCTTTTTATGGAAATGTATTTTCTCAAAGGCGCTTTCTCTTTTTCAGCTCAGCCGGCCGAAGTGCTTATTTTGTGAACGTTCACTGCCTTAGTTGCTTTTCTGCCTAAAAAGTGAACAGCCACAACTTTGCACTCGTAACTCCGATTGAGGTAAATCCAACGCCCAGGTTTTCGTCTCATCGAGCCCGTTCTGTTCCTGCCATTTTCACTATGGTTTGACACTATGAAAATGAGCATTTTTCCCTTGTCCATAAACAGCCTCCTCCGAGAGAGAACTGTTTCCGGCAAATTTTTCCGCGGTCGTTTCTCACTTCTTCCTGGAGTATTTGTCGACCCCCAGGCAAGCCAACCTCTTATCACGAGCCCCAAACTTCCATGTTGACTTTGATTGCACCTTGTGTGTGTGTAGTTGCAGTTGTTTCTTTTCGTTTTCGTCTGCAGTTATTTTATTATGCTTACCATGCATGCTTGTGTGTTCATGATATATTTTGCCATGATAATTAGAATGTTGTTATTGATGATGCCATGTCACTACTCTACTTTATTTTTATGTCATAGTTATAAAATGCTATGATGATGGTAATGTACCGTGGATATGTTAGTACTTGGTATTGTCATGTTCTTTATGTTGTAAGTGTTCACTTGAGAAGCTTGATGTTTTGTTAAAGCATTTGTATGATGTATGCTCATTGTTGCATTCATGTTAAAATTCTAGTATGATGATTGATGATGGAGAAGATAATAATATGACTTAATAATAACACACCTCCGTCAGCGAAGGGATCGAGTCATGGTGCCGCCAAATTGAACTTTTTCCAGTGCAACCACATTTGCCGGTATGGGACGGCCTTAATGCGGTCTATTGTCGTGCCTTTGGTCGGTGCCTCCAACTAGGGAAGGTTATGGGCGCGCGCTACCCTGATCAGGTAGGCGGAGCATAACCTTGTGAGCCCGTTGTAAGTTAATTTTGGTACCGGATCCCAGAGTGGATCGTGGCCACGATGGTGGTCGAGGTGTCTGGAGGTAGACACGAGGACACCCAGGACTATCCCAGTGGGGAGTGAGTCGGAGTGGCCGGGAGAGTGTCATGAAAGTAGATCGGTTTTGTCGGAACGCCGTTGGTCCACCCGAATGGGAGTGCGAGGCCATGGGTTCCGTAGTGTGGGTACAGTGCGCTACCTCTACAGAGTGTATTTAAACTATCGATAGTCGCGTCCTCGGTCATGGGCATGAGTTCGTAGTAGGGTACACTATCGGGTCTTGGTCGAAATGGAGGATAAAACTAAAATAATTAAGTTGATTAATGTGGTTATGATCGCCGTAAGGATCATGGGCCAGATGTGGTTGGGTTGTGATCGCCATAAGGATCACGGGCCAGTTGTTGGTCGGGTTGTGATTGCCGTAAGGATCACAGGCCAGTTGTTGGTCGGGTTGTGATCACCGTAAGGATCACGGGTTTGTCTCTGTTGGTGATCAGGAAATGAGGTGATCACCGTTGGTAAGAGAGTCCGAGGGACTCAGTGCACAAGTTTGGTTGCATTGCATGAGTAATATGTTTGCATGTAAAGAACCATGGTAGATCATGAGATGGTTGCATACACTTAACATGCTATGTCTGCATTTGATATGATTGGTAGTTTATTGATGCCATGCCATGCTTTGACTAATATGATAGAGATGCTATGCTATGTTTTGATGTTGCCATGTTATAAATAAATTTTCTATGCCATGTTGTTGCCATGCTAGTGGATGCCATGATGTTAGTTTGATTTATGTCCTTGGGTTGATATTATGACATGCTTAGTTTTGATATGAGATAGGTTGTTGTAGACGCTTGGTTCTTGTTGTGTCTTTTGCTTGTTTGGATGCTATGTATTTGGTTGTCTTGCAAGTACATTCAATGTATTGACCTGGCGTGTCATGCGAGTTTTGTAGGTCGTTCACTTGTTCCGTCGTGCTAGGCCGTAATCTTGCCAGTCCTGTGAGTTGTGGACCCCAGCCAGAGTGTTATGCTACCAAGACTTCCGCCGCCATTATTATAGACTTTTGCTGCCATGTAAATAGCCTTAGGGCTATGCCAGAAGATTATATTCATCACTGATGTAATTATATACACATGTATTTGATGAATATTCTTGTACCTGGAATGCTGTATCATGGACCTGTCGTGCGTCAGGTGTTATCCTGGGCTGACGTGCGAAGGCCCCCTGCTCCATGCGGATCGGGGTGCCATATAACCTACATTGGTCGAAAAGGGAAAACATGACAAACGCAGTACACACATCTGTAACAAACTGATCTTTTGTTTTGGGGGACAAGGCTGTAGAGTTTGAGCAGGACTAGATTTGCTGTGCTCACATAGGGAAACGTGTCTAAAGATAACAAAACTCGGAACAACACAAATATGCTCCTTGGTTGTTTGTTCTTTTTTGCAGCAGACTATGCATCACCCCAGTACATCGGTAGATGCACATGGTGCTGGTGCGTCCACTATCCCGTGCAAATCTTTAGCCGTTGTTAATCTAAGGCCCTGTTTGGTTAAAAACTCCCTAGTCCCTACCTGCTTGGTTCCATGGACTAAACATGGACTAGAGGTTACTAAATGACATGCTAAGAGACCATGTTACCCCTAGTAATGAACTAATAGAGACAAGGTGCGATGCGTGGCAGGGGCAACTATTTGAAAAAGTCCTAAAAGACTCTCCCTCTGGGTCTTCTTTCTTTAGTCCCAAATGCCCACTTTTAGTCCCTAAAAGTCCCTCCTGTTTAGTTTAGATGGGACTGACACGGAGTTTTTTAGTCCCTACACCAAAATTTCCCTCTAAACAAACAACCTCTAATAATGCCGCTGGAAAATTGATGCAATGCCACAGTTAAAAGCAAATTACATGTTTAACAAATTTTATTGTTAATATAATCTCTCTGTTAATATTACTCAATGCCGTTGTTTGAGAAATGCTACTGTCTTGCTTTCTTTCCCATTTAGATAAGGTAGATGCTTCTTTTTGTTGGCTTCTGTGTCATCCACCATTATTGACCACTAGTTGTTTCCTTTGCACCTCTGTGTAAACAGGGTTATCTACTTCACCTTGTTGCCATTGTGACCTTTTGTTGCACTGCACAAAACACTTTTGTTTTAAGAGTGTTTTGTGCAGTTCAACCAAAATGTCACACTGACAATGTTGCTTGATTGCTTGATCTTAGTGGAACTGCACAAGAGGAGATCTTACTTCCTATCCGTGTTGGAAAATTTGTTTCATATCTTGTGAGTTGTTTGAATTTTGTGTCATGAGAGGTCAGTACTAGCCTTCTTTCACATGATTCTGCAGTGTGCTTTCATATGTTGTGCTACTTGTACGGTAACATTGCTTGATTTTAGTGAACTGTACAAATGGAGACAAGACTTCCAATCTGTATGTGCACCGTAATATCCCATTGAGGTAAGATAAGGATATTTCACAATGGCCTATATTTTGCCACTTTCATTAGAAAATTAATGTCATTGTTTAGTGCTATAATTGTGCTCCCTAATTGACATGCCACATCTTACATTGAAGGCGAATCTTGTCTGTTATTGAACCAAGTGATGAAGGGGAACAACAAGCGGAAGAAAAACAAAAATCAACTCCTGATGCTTTAATGAAGCACTGGAACTGTGATGACACAAGTAATGATATAGTTTTGCATCTTAATTTATTGCTATGGCTGGAACAAGCAATTGTTTTTCCACTGATTTGATGCCACTCTTGATGTAATACGTAATTATCTCTACTTGTGCAAATAGGGATCTTCTTTGAAGATACCATATATTTTAGTTGAACTGCACAAGAAGATGTTGGAAACATTAAACTAATCGAGGAGTATATAGTAAGCATGGCCACCACAGTAGATAACAACAGATGGTTCCGGAGAAGTGCTTCATCTGTATGCTCTACACAATAAGCCTCCTGACAAAGGTTGGTACTCGCCCACTGATTTCATCCATATGACTGAGCTTTGTCATCTATATTGGTGTTGTTCTACTGTTTAGATACTGTCATGAAAAAGTGGTATTGTCACTGCGAAGTGCTTCGTTAGTGCTGTTTTAAATATTTCCTTTCCTTTTTTTCGAGCAAACAGGGATGCTAGCATTTAGTTGTCCTCTTGTCTTTGCACAACATGATCATCCTGCTCTAAAGAAGAATATGGAGTACGTGAAGTGACTAGTTCTGATTATGCCAGGATGAAGAAGCCTTGTCTATCTTCTCATCAGAAGGAGCAGTTGAAGGATGGTTACATTACTCCCCACAAGACCAAACTAACTTCAGCTCAGAAGGACTGATAAATCTCCATTTTCTTGCTGTGATGCGCGAGTACAATGTTTTTCTAGTATGCTTTCCGGTGAGTTCCATTTTCTAAAAGTGTGCTCTACATGGACCATGTAGGTGCCTCTTTAAACTGTCAATTCATAGTACAGTTTGCTTTATACTAATCACTTTTTTTGTATTTGTGCAAACAGGAGGTGCTCAGCTTGATTTTATTTGGAACTGCACAAAATGATCATGAATACATCGAATTCATTTCCACCACAAGAAAGGAGGTGCCGATAAGTTCAAGGCGTTGCAACATATAAGGGCAAAATCATACAAGTTACACGCGAATTTGGTTGATTTTGGTGGAAATGCACAACAAGAACATCTGGTTTATTTAGCACAAGGTGCCATGTCAATGCCCGAACTGATGGCAAACCCTGCCTATTCCACAATCATAGGCATTTGATATTTTGGAATGGAACAACCTTGTCAAATTTTGCTCATTTATTTTAGCAAGAAGACATGCGTTTGATATTTTCGAATGGGACGCCCTTTGCTGTCAGCAATGTCGATCAATTCTTTAGTTGTGAAGTAAATATTGGCTCTGACATGTGAATCGCTGAGATGCATAATCATCGATTGTTTTGAATGTTCTCTATGAATTGCCAGGCCTATGTGTTTGTTTGCAATGTACAGGAATGCTAAAAGCTGCTCAAACACTTTGTACGCCTTCTGTTCCTTTTTAGTTCACACATTGTGAAAGTGCATACTTTTTTCTATAAGATTGGTCAAAGTAGAGATGCTTTGACTGCAGACAAAACTTGTATGCAGTCTAGAAAGGACCGGAGGAAGTACATGTGAAACTGCTGCAAATTAACGAGGTGATCACCCTGGGAATAATGCTAGTATGTATTGTTTTGCATGTTCATCCAATTCTAGTGATACAAGATTTCGAATTAATCGAAATAAATTCATTCATACATGGTTGGATTTCATATAAACATGCCAGATTTCATTACATTTCATACATTCTTCAACTAAAAAGGGTTGCGTTGGAGGTATAATTAATTAACCGAAGCTACCCGCCTGTGTCCGGTTGAGCCGAACAGAAGCTTCAGTGACTTAACTGCAGGTGCAGTTGCGTAACTGACATCTGGCCCAGATGCCTGTTGGGCCCACGTGTCAGTCAGCCAACTGCACCAGCAGTTAAGTAGAAGCAACGTCCTTCTCCTACATAGCTCTCCGACTCCACGTCGCCGCCAAGAAGCTAATCCGCCGTCAATGGTCAACCTGCCTAGCTTGCCTTCAACCGGAGGGTAGCAGGCTAGCAGCGGTGGCCTTAATTGGACCCGAGCGGCAGCGACCTACCATGTTCTACTCTTCCTCGTTTTCTGTGTGGCACAGCCTCGTTGGCAGCGGGGCGAGGCCTCGATAGAGTAGGGCCTCCACCTCGGTGTCGGCGGGGCGGGGCCTCAGCAGAGCCGGCGATGTCCTCTATCTCGTTGCCGGTGGGCGGCGCCTCGGCGGAGCGGGGGAAATCCTCCCCCTCGTTGCCGGCAGGGTGGGGCCTCGACTAAGCCAGCGATGCCCTCTCCCTCGTTGTTGGTGGGGCGGGGCCTCGGCGGAGCCGGCGGTGTCGTCTGCCTCGTTTTTGGCGCCACAGGGCTTCAGCGAAGCGGGGACTCGTCGGAGCCGGCATTGTCATCTGCCTCATCCTCGGTCTCGCCAAACATCACCTCACCCGCTTCATCGCCCTCTTTGTAGGCGGCTGCAGCCTCCGCCACCCGGATGCGGTACCGCCAGCTCTCGAGGCGGCCCTCGCGGGTGGAGAGGTACGATTCGAGAAGCACCTCCTGCCTGCAGGTGCTCCTAGAGGAGATGGTGGTTGTAGGTGGCGTCGGCATGCACCTCCCGGAACTTCTCCTCATGCTTCTGCCTCACCGTGTCCATATATTGGGCATGGGCCTCGCCGATGGTCATGGTGCAATGCACCGGCAAGGATGGCGCGGAGGAGGGGGTTAGCGCCGGATCGATGACTACCATGTTCTCCATTGGAACGCCGTCGTCCTATGGCTGCCTGCCGGCCAGCCAGTCGACAGCAATGGCTGCCATCTCCTTGTGGTCCGTCGTCCGCCCATCCCGCAGAACGCTGGTGTGCGAGGAAGCCATGGTGGGTAGTAGTGGTGTGGACAGGAGAAAGGGAACGGATGCGTATGACTGCGGCTATGGCCGGCATAGCAGTTTATGTAGCAATGGTGGGCGGCGGAGGGACGGACGTGTGGCACCGGAGTAGCCGCCTCGGCAACCGCGTATCATTAATGTGGGCGGCAGACGGACGGACGGATGGCACTTGTGTTGTTTGAAGCGGAGGAATCGCCTGCATCGGGAAGCGAGGCAGGCGGCGCTGGCCGTTTCAGGCGCAAAGTGCGCGCGCGCGAGGGAGGCGGTCTGGGTGGGCCAGGCCAGTCAGACTCGTGCTTGGCAGCAGGTCAGTCCAGCAGCCGGACATGCTGGCTCGCCATCAAGCTCGCCGAGCTGAGTGACGACAATCAGACAATGGATGTAGCTTCCGATCAGGAGCCGGCGTCACTATCCAAGCCGGTTCATGTCATGTTCACCATAGAGCACGTGCGGCCGCACTTCGGCGCCCTAATGGCGGAAGAGCTACCAGCGCAGGAGGACCTGCGCTACAAACTCCATCTCCTCAACGAGCACCGGTGAACAAGTGAACGACAATGTCATCGCGGACATGTGGCCCTATGATCCTGGCTTCCCGAATGAGCAGCGGGTGCTATATCAGACCATCCATAGGGCCTGCGAGGCCCTCTTCATTGTCCTTCGTGTTGTTGCGCTCGCTGGGGCGCCACCGTCTCGCATTGTCAACATGGTCAACGGACATGAGGAAGGAGATGACTTTACTTGGAGAAGATGACAGTGGGGACCCACAAGGGCCATAGCCGCACGTACGGAAGTGCCTCTTTATTATATAAAACTATTTTTTTGCTTCCTCCTGGTTTCCTGACATCACAGTCCCACACCATTGTCAACCTATGTAATCAATAAATGAGAGAATTGCACAAGGAACGGCAGACAGCTGGGACCAACCAGCTCGAGCAGTATTTGTGTTTTTGAGTTGTGAGCACTGCAGAGTTTTCTTGAGCGATGTTTAGCCTAGATATTAATTTTTTTCCACCGAACAACAACGAAAACATCGCTGCAGGTATTAACTGGGCGGGCTATGGCCCGTCTAGCCCAGGTCAGACATCCAGCCCATATATTAATTTTTTTCAAGCTGAAAATGGCTGGCCCATCTATACTTTTTTTAGGAATACCCAGGCAAGGTCAAGTTGTTATTGTCCGCCCCGCTGGCTGCAAATCTTTCCTAGGAGGCATGCATTAGGCTTAACAACAAAATGCACTTTAAGAAATAATAAATGGGACGTAATTATAAAACCTGGGAAGTAACTATAAAAAATGCACCAAAACGTAATTACTTTATAAAATATTATTTTTGGATACTGAAAATTTTAATTTCATTAATTGTTGCACGCACAATGTTTCATTGGATTTTTACGTAATATAAATTTATATTGAAATTGTATTTAATCTGACTAAAAATTTCGGGATAAAAATATTTCGGATCCCATCAAAATGTGGTAAATTTTATTGAATGCTATTTTGAACGGTTGGTTGAAATGGGTTGTACTTTTAATAAACTTTAAATGGCTGTAGTAAATTCCATTAGTATTCAAAAATGGGCTGCACATTCTTACAAACCCCAAATGGGCTATAAGTTCTCTACCACACACTTGTGGCCTTACTAAGTTGACGCGTCCCCTCAAAAAAAAGAAGAGTTCACGCGTATGCAAGGCTTTGTCAACTTATAGTCAACACACGGTTCTAGCAGAAGTGGCCGTTGGATGTCCATCCAACGGATGACGTGCTGCTTCTTCAATCTCGGATATTCTAGCTTCACCTGCCCAAAAAATGATTCCTCCCCCTGACATCTGGGGCACACTGTTTCGAAAGCTGACCTGTGGGCCTACTAAGTTGACACGTACCAAGGGCTTTGTCAACTTAGTCAATATGAACGATTCTAGCTGCAGTGACCGTACGATGTCCATCCAATGGTCGTCGTGCTTCTTCAACCTCTGATCTTCTTGCTCCATCCATCCAAAGCAGCGCCGGTCGTGCCGCCAGCTCCTGCCTCCCGTGGCTAGCTGTGCTGTCGCGGAGGCCTCCCCGCCCCCTACTACTCCCACCGCTGGCGAGGCGATCCCTCCACTCAACCACACCCCCTGTTATTCTGCAGCAATGACAACCTCACACCTCAGCCGAACCAGTGAACCCTCGTACTCCTCTCCTCATGGGCATCCACTAATGTGTCTTCCCCAGCTCCGCATCGTCCCCTTCCTAGGCCTCGTCGTCGTCCACCGCCCTGGTGCTCTCGGCGCGGCATGGTCATCGTGGTCAAGGAACGACTTCCATCGGAAGAGTAATGTATGTTGATAGGCTGACAGCTGGGTCCAGGGCAGCCGCTAGGAATTGGCTCCTTATTACGTGCAAAATAATTATTCCTCCACCTGATAGCAGGGACCCACCGGACGGGCCACTGTATTTCACAAAAAAAATGTTTCCCCCCTAACTGTTGGGACCCACCAGCTACATCTTCGCACGCAAAGAAGTGCGTCTGGGCAAAAAAAACGATTCGCCCCTGACTGCTGGGACCCACCAGCTACATCTTCGCACGCAAGGAAGTGCCTGACAGTCGGGACCCACCTGGTCGAAGCGTACTTAGCATTGTCATTCTGGTCGCGAACGTGTACGTACATACTGGTCGATGTAGAGGTGCACACATGTCATAGTAGAGGTGTGCACGTAGCATGTACACGTACGTACAACAGCCAATGTACAAGAAAGAAAATATGGCCACATACGTATATACGGGCGGGGTCTCGAACGCCTACTCGCGCATACGTACAGCCAGGGCTCGTGTACATGGCTGGGTCAGAATGAAGAAACTGCGTCGTCATCGTGTTCATGGGGAGGCATTGGGCTGCCTTGTGTTCATTGGGAGGCAACGGAACGCATGGGAGCCAACCGGCTTGGGCGGAACAGCCAATGGAAACGAGGCCTGGCGTACCGCAGAACGGAGGAAACGGCCTTGTGTTCGACTGGCCACGTTCGAAATGGGATCCATTTCATCGAGAGGGGTCTGGCATACCGCAGAACAGAGGAAACGGACTTGTGTTGGACCTTCTACGGTCGAAACGGGGTCCTGTTGATCAGGAGGGGTGTGGTGTACCGCAAAACAGAGGAACGGACTTGTGTTGGAGTGCTATGGTCGAAACGAGGGTCCTGTTCACCCGGAGGGGGTATGGCGTACCGCAAAACGGGACTCCATGAGATACTGTTCATCTCCATCGTCGACCTCCTCCAGCCTCCACGGGCTACTGTTCATCCACCGTCGACCTCCTCCAGCCTCCACCTGCGACTGTTCATCCACGGGCTCTTGTTCATCCAGCCTCCATCGCGCGCTACTCCACCGGCCACTGTTCAACCACACCTCTCCACGGGCTCCTGGCAACCACCCCTCCATGGGCTACTGTTCATCCAGCCCTCCACCATCTACTGTTCATCCAGCCCTCCACGGGGTCATCTTGTTCATCCAGCCCTCCACGGGGTCGTCCTATTCATCCAGCCCCAACCGGCTCGATCGATCGGGTTCCTGTTCATCCAGAGGCAACACCGCCCCACCAGGAACTGTTCATCCAAACCCCCAGCAACACTCATTGTTCATCCACCCCCACCCCCACCCCCGCAACACTCAATGTTCATCCAGAGGGCAGCATCGATCGACTTCAGTTAACATCAGTAGTGAAGGAATCACTCCATCGGGTTCACTTAACAGCCATCGATCGATCGCTCGGGTTCAGTAATGCGTAGCCTGCAGTGCAATCGCTCGGGTTCAGTAGGCGAACACCTCGCTCGGGTTTAGTTAGATCCCAACACCTCGCACCCACGCGCGTGCGTGTACGAGAGAAACATGCAAACCTCCATGCATAGCTCAGCCCTGACCACCCACCGTAACCGGGAACACCCCGATATTTTCCTCGCCCTCGCTTCTACCATGGTTTTTCCATCATGGACGGCCCAAGGAATGTCATGCAGCTGCGTCTCCGGCCCGCCCAGGATGAAAAGCCCATTTTATGTCATGATTTTTTTCATAGAAATGGAGCCCACCACATCTATGATGATACCGGGTTTTGTCAAAATTATCGTCGTAAAAGTGTCATAAGTATGACAGGAAAAAAACTTGTTCGGCCCAAAATGTCAGGGATGTGACTTTTTTTGTGTAGTGGTAGCTACCGCACGCATCATTGGTTTTTCTCTTTTCTTTATGCTCTTGCACCCTAGAGTGAAATGATGGTTTCTTCGTTCGTCCAGCTTAATGCGGGAAAGGTGGGGCTTTGTGATTTGACCCCTCATCGCTCATTTACAACTACTGCGGTGCTATGACCGGGGTGCCTCAAATTCCAACCGCTACTCCGAACTGTAATTTGGTGTATCTCATGTGGAACAAGACGGTGGGTGAGCCACATGTCGGCCAAAGGGGTCCTGTTAAGTGTGTTGCCATTTCATGTGCGGACTGACCCTACTTGAGTTGCTACGCCAACACGACAAGAGCAGACTACCACTTGGTTTTGCTCCTTGGTGAATCCCGACTATATTGATCTTAAAAGATACGTACTGTACTACCCTCCCCGTCTCAGGTTATAGGGCGTGCACATAGTTCTAGGTCATCCATTTGACTAACTAAATATGAGTTACTATGTCGCAAAAAGAATATCATTGGATTCTGATGCGGAGCATCCCACGTTCATCCCCATGTACACTCCAACTCCTCTCCAAGCCCCTAGAGGACATATGATGAGACCTCGAATATACGCCATTGGACACAAGGTGAACTCACTCTTCTCCGAACCTTCACTTTCTACATGTGAGACATGGCTACTACCTCAAATGTATGTGCTATGCATGTCCAGGAACCAAGAGGAAGGCCATGGAACAGCTACGAGCATTGGACAAGACGGCGAGGACATTAAGCGCGAGGAACAAGAGGAAGAGCTGCTGGGAAGCTACAGCGCTCGGACGTCCGACAGCCACCGGGCAACCGACGATCTCCGGACGTCCGACGCCTGGAGACTCCACCAGCCAGATTGTCTGCAGCCGAGGCAACCTACAGCGCCCGGACGACTGCCAGACACCCGACGTCCGACTCTCAACAGCGCCCAGATGACCGACGCCGACCGAACGTCCGACGCCACCTGTCCAAAGCCAAAATGCCGGACGTCCGACATGCACCAGACAACCGGACCCTCGCGAGCCACCGGGCGTCCGGTACCTGTCGGACGTCTGACGCATGTGCGTCCGCCCGTGTGTTGGGCCGAAGCCACTTTCCCTTTTGTTCACTTAGACTATAAATAGACTTCTCCCGCCTCCTAGCTAGGGTCAGCAAAGGATTAGCTCATTTAGAGATATAGCTTTGCTCATCCATACGGATCTACTCCTCGTGAGAGACCGCGACCTCTTCGGAGAAGATCCACTTGGATTCAATACCTCCATCCGGAGAAGACCATCATCAAGACCTCCTTTCGGAGAAGAACCGGTTACACTTTGTGTCGTCCTTGTTGGATTTGGATCGTTTATCTATTTGTTTTTCGATGATCTAGCGCATGTGTGACTTTATTCTTGTGGGTTGAGTGTTTCTCTCGTGTTTTTCTTTCGTTCCCCTCCTCGTGTTCTTCGTGTTCCTCGTAGGGATCCTCTCCAAACGTGAAAGATCGACCCCTAGGGTTCTACCCTACATCATCTTGGTATCATGAGCCACATTGATCATGTTTTTGGAGCCCCTACCCCTCTCTTTCTAGCTTGATTTTGTTGTGTTATTCCCTAAATTCGAAAATCCCCACCAAAAATAGCCCCAATTTTTTTTGTGATTTGTTGGTTTGATGATGTTTTGTTGATTTTGATCCATGGATTTGCTTGGTTTCGAGTGGATCTAGCATCTCCCCAAGTTTCCCCATCTTTTTTCCACGAAATCTCATCAATTTTGACCCCAAAATCCCCAAATTTCGCCCAAAATTGCGTCCCGAAATTCGCATCTCGTGTTGACCCCGACCCTCCGGACGACCGACGTTTTTTTGGACGTCCGGACACCCCCAGAACGATCGGACGACCGACCATCATCGGACGTCCAACACCCACGATCCAGTACCAAAATAGCGGACATCCGGCCATTTCCGGACGTCCGTCCCGCGCTCCAGCGACCGGTCGTCCGACCATCTTCGGACGTTCGACCCTTGTGAAAACTGACTTTGGCTGATTTTTGTTTTGCCCATAACTAATTCATCCGAACTCCGATTTCGACGTTCTTTAGCTTGTTTTGAAGCTATTGAGATCCCCCATACCACAAAAATACCACAAAAATCATTTGACTCCATCAAATTTTGTGAATTTTGGCATCTTTGCCTAGGGCTTCCACCACATCATCCGCTACACCACCACCGACTTCCGCAACCTAACCCATTTTGTTCACCATTGCATATGTGGTTTTTTGAGTAGTGATTCGAGTCTCCTAAGGTGTTTAGGCTACTTAGGGATGATTGCTTCTTCATCAACCACCACCACCACTTCCGCATAACCTTGCCCACCATACATTCGACCACCCCAAACTTAACCCAATTTTGTTTGAGCTTGTTTGAGTTGTGGCTTGTGTCTCCTAAGGTGTTTAGGCTACTTAGGGACATCAACTTCAACTCGGACACGTGTATAGCCCATCATTCCACTTCCACATTGCCAAGTGCAAACCACCACCGTTTTCTGCTACCACCATTTGACTTTTTCCTTTGGAGAATTTGAGTTTGCGGTTTTTCCTTTCCTAGGGTGTTTCGGCTATCTAGGAATGGGTCGACATCGGCAACACCGCCTCTCATCATCACCAAGGACGGTAACCTCGACGACACCATTGTATATTACCCTTGCAATTGCATTGATAACCTCTAGCCCATTTTGCGTTACTTGCCTATCGAGACTAGCCATTTGAGTATTGCCTGGCAACGTTACTTGTGCACATTAGTGATCATACTTCTCATAGCATACATACCATATCATCGTGGTGCATATTGGTATCATATCTTGTGCCACAAGTTTGTTCCTGCATATACACAATTGCTATCTTGGTTTGTGCATTGTGCAAAAGTGGCCATACAAAAAAAGAATAAAGCTTTTAAGAAAAAGAAAGAGAGCAAAGAAGCTTGTAAGAAAGTGCCATAGCATCATACCACATTGCATATAAGATTGTCATATCCGATCATCTTGGATCATCTTGAGAGAAACATCGGGAACCATACATACATAGCATACTTGGGATAGAGAGTTTATCCATTTTGCATCTTATAGGTTGTGCACAACTGTCGTATCCGCCTATTGAGCAATCATGCTAGCGTCTCTCTTGAGTTGTGCGACATGAGCGTTTTTCTTGGATTCCACATTTTGTGCTCACTCCTTGGTTGCACAACCCCATTTATCTATCCGTGTGTGTGTTTTCGTGTGCCACTTATTGCTATTGGTCTACTTATTTCGCTTGCGAATTTGTGAATCTCTTCCAACATTATTGACTCTTGCTAACATTTTGTATCAAATTTTTGTGCCACTATCCTCACCGAGCTCCACCATAATCTTTAGTTGTGTAGGTGTGAGAACCAACAAGAATTAGTACCAATTGTGCTATTTCCTCGTTACACATTTGAGTGATCATTGATCCATCTTCAACATCGGTCAAGGTACATTTGGTCTAGTTCTTCTCTTTCTCCCACTCGTATTTGCTCGAGTCTTGTGATGGATAGGCAAGGCATTTCCTCTCCGGTCTACGACAACATCGACGGCGTGAACAACTACATCTCCAAAGCTTCAATCTTTGATCTACAATGATAAATGCAAGGCTCACAATCAAGATTGCGAGAGCGCATCGAGGACATCTCCATCGACATTCGTCACTCCAAAGCAAGGAAAAGGTACACCATCATCAAGAAGCTTTCCAGACATAAAGAGGAGCAAGATGCAAGGATGGACGATATTCGGGCCTTAATCAAGTCTACTTCCCCTTCGTCATCTTCAAGGTGGCGGCAACCAAGTCGATCATCTTCGGAGCGCAAACAAGATGCAAGCGCAAGTCATCCAAGTCAACATCTACATGGCGACCACCATCACATTCGTGATCAACATCGTCATGAAGGGCATGTCACCTCCAAGCATCATGTGCATGACGGCGACGAACGCCAAGGAGCTCAAGCACGACAACAACATCATCATCATGAAGATGCTCCACAAGGGCAAATGCACAATTCCCAACAAGCCCTACTTCACGCCAAGTCCAAGCTTCATGAGGAAAAGAGAAGACCGTGAGACCAGAACCACCAAGACAGAGCGACGGCTACACCAACCACTTCGGCATCTTTGCCAAGTGCTATCAAGGCATCTTCGCCTTTGGATGTACGACATCTTCGCCTACTTCCCACGAGTACGCCTACAACGACTTCATCAAGTTCAAGGTGACTACCTACGAGCGAGGGCGACACTTCCATCTTTGGAATCCCCTCAAGGAAGATGGCCGAGCATGGGAATTTCCCTTCGGTCATGGAGACGAGCTACGAGGTGCCACATCCTATAGACCTCCAACACCAAGAAGGTGACAAGAAGGTCGAGCAAGGGCCATCCCCTTCGACCGCGGCGATAGGAGTTGAGCATGGAGACATTTGCACCTACATCTCTCCGACACCCACATATGAAGAGATGCCCCAAGTGCCATGTGAGGAGAGCCACCACCCCGTGAGTGAGATGAGTGACTCCACCATAAGTGACATTGAGAGCATTTCCTATGAGAGGATGAGCGTGACCACCACTAGCCCCACACATGAGAGCATGCCACACATCCTACGTGAGGTTGAGCGCCATTTGAGTGACTCCACCAACCATATGAGTGAGTGCATCCTTGAGGGAGTGAGTGAGCCACACCACTTAGAGAGTGAGGTAGTTGACACGGCATGTGAGGCCACTATGATTTCTAACGACTTAACATCTACTCCTAGTGTGTTTTCTTATTTGGTGTTAGGTCTCCTACATGATGACATGCCTATCCATGATGAGTCTATAGTTCCAATGGAGACGGAGATGGCCATGGTGGACGATGTTGCACCCCCCCCCCCCCACATGGTCCCATCAAGATGAAGATGACAACGAATGGATCTTCAACACCTCACCTACAACACATGAGCGATGCTCCAAATGTAACATAGGTGATGGTGCTTCTCTTGTCCCACTAGTGAACTCTCTTGACAATGATTGCTTGCATGATGTTGATCCACCTATTCCCCTGCTTCATGCTAGTGTGATTTCTTCATGTCACGACTTACCAATTTATGATGAATATGATGATGAGCATGTTGAGTTGCCTAATTGTGATGCTATGCTCCATAGGATATCATGTGAACATTCTATTGGTCACTTCATGTTTGACAATCCTTTGAACTTGTCATATGCTATGAGTGAGATCTCCCATATTGCATCATTTCAATCTCAACATAGTAACTATGCATGCCCCATTAAAATAAATCCCATTTGCACTTATGGCATAGATGGCAAGAAGATGGTCATGGGCTTTTGTTTTTCATCTGATGATATTGCCATGCTTCCTTCACATGATTTGCGCACTTCATCTACTATGCCATGCCATGACCACATTGAACCAAATATGCTTTGTTTTGGATGTTGTCAATATTCTCTATGTGATGTTCCTACTAATGCCCATGAGGAGACCCCCATAGTTTCCTCATACATACTAGGAGATATTGATGCATTACATAACCTACATGATTCTCATAATTGTGTGCACCATATGCATTCCATGAATAACAATGCTCTAGATATCTCTCATGATGCATTACATCCTTTGAATCTCCATTATGAAATACATAACAATAAACCTCTCATGATGGATGACATGTTTCTATATCATGCATCTCATTTATTTGAGCATTGAATATTTTGTGCTAACCGACACATGCATGTGCGCATCATGATGGATGATGTTTACATATACCACACACACACAATTTTTCCTTTGTCTTTGTTTTGTGTAGGTACTCACGTATACTCGTCAACATCTCAATCCCAAGAGTTGGCGAAATGAGCTCTTGAGAGCAACGATGCTTTGGGATCACATGGACTATTCTTACCACCGTTCTCTTCGCGCACCAACTACGCGCTTCTATTCTACTTGGCTCTCACACAGCTATGGGCTATTTACCATTTCTCCGCTTATGCTCATTTTACCGTGTTCACTTGGCATGTTATACTTGCTTTTATGCCTTTGCCATGCAATTTTGACCCTTGCTTGCATCTACCCATGATTTACCATTATGCTACTTCTATGTGTGTTTGCATACTTGGTGGAGATCCTTGTAGCTATTACCATGATTTCTTTGTGCTCCATGTTATTGATGCCTGTTGTTTTGAGAGAGTCATGATGTCCCATTGCTATTTACATATGGCTTCTCACCAATACATTCATGCTATTTTCCTCATATCTTGCTTTCATGCTTGTGCTATGTCATGTGAATTATTCATGTCCACTATTTGCACACATGACATGATTTCCATGATTCCTTCTAGTATGTTGCATCTTCACACTACTAGCTTGCTTGACTTGATTGCTGTGATTGCTTGTTATGTTGCATCATTGATGTTCCACTCTTACTTGCTTTCTTGGGTTGATGACATATATGCTCATGCCTCTCACATGATATATCTTGCTCATTGTCACTTGCCTCCATTAGTTGCCTCTTTCATATCCAATTGTATTGAGTGCAACTGTAATATGATTATGCTCTTGGAGACTTTGACACCTTACTTGTGATGCATGCTTGTTTGATTGAGCCTATTGTATTTGGTTGTTCTTGCATCTTATGCCTCCATACTATGAAATGCTCCCTTGTCCTTTCTTATGATGAGCATGATGCATACACTTGTTTGGTATCTTACCACACAAATGATAGGTTTTGCACTTCCGCTAACCTCATTTGTTTTCCCCAGTGTTTGCCATGTTCCTTCATTTTGAAGGATCCACAAGGCGGTACCATGACGAGACAACTTGGTCATGTGAAGGCGTATATGATGTGCAACTCCAACATCTTCGGGATCATTCATGAGGTGAACTCCTCCCCTTTGAGCCATCCTCAAATACGCATATTGGATGGGTCATTCTTCCATTGTTGTTTCCTTCTTGTTGTCTACATGATACATCTCGCGAACGGAGGAGCGACATTGGAGATTGGCTCTATGGACCTTCACATTGAGGAGCGCTCGGACTTATTGGATGCACCTCCGGAACTCCACTCATGCCACGACATCGAGCATTGGTACACCAACACCTCCATATTTGTTGATTGTGCTCACACTTGTTATGCTCGATGGACTTATCATACTCACCACAAGTTTGCACCCTATGCATGGATTGACTCACATTATGATTACCTTGTTGCATCTTTCATTCCCATGTCATCCATGATATATGAGCTTGTGCATTTCCTTAGCAAATTTGTTGTGATCTTCCTTGATGGCATATTCATACATCATGATCATATTGTCCACCATCAATGATAGCATACACATATTGAGCATCCATTGCCATATTCATGCTATTGATGAACCATCTCTCTATGACATCATTTTGCACAATGGTAGAATTTATCGCTTTGTGCACCATGATTTTGTTCCCATGAATGCTTTGCATATCATTCTAGTCCATCTTGATAAGCTTCATGCGCTTTGTCACGACCAATCTTGCCGCACGTACTCATTCTTACACGATGGACACTTTTAGTGCACTAACCATTGTATTTCTGAGTGTCGCTTGTGTTTGCTCTTTTTGCATGACTATCACTCCGGAGACACCTTGGAGTACTTGGATTGCGCCATGTCTTCAACTTCGTCCAACTACAAGTCCATCCACAACAACCGTTTCCATGGTGATGAGGATCATGATCCGAGGTTGGATCTTTCCCAAGGTGGGGGAGATGATGCGGAGCATCAGACGTTCATCCCCATGTACACTCCGACTCCTCTCCAAGCCCCAAGCGGACATATGACGAGACCTCAAATATACGCCATTGGACACAAGGTGAACTCGCTCCTCTCCGAACCTTCACTTTCTACATGTGAGATATGTTTACTACCTCAAATGTGTGTGCTATGCATGTCCAGGAACCAAGAGGAAGGCCATGGAATAGCTACGAGCATTGGACAAGACGGCAAGGACACTAAGAGTGAGGAACAAGAGGAAGGGTTGTTGGGAAGCTACACCGCTCGGACGTCTGACAACCACCGAACAACCGGCGATCTCCGGACGTCCGATGCCTGGAGACTCCACCAGCCAGATCGTCTGCAGGCGAGGCAACCTACAATGCCCGGACGACCGCCAGACACCGGATGTCCGGTTCTCTCCAGCGCCTAGATGACCGACACCGATCGGATGTCCGACGCCACCTGTCTAGAGCCAAAATGTCGGACGTCCGACATGCACCCGACGACCGAACCCTCGCAAGCCACCGAAAGTCCGGTACCTATCGGACGTCCGACGCCTGTGCGTCCGCCCATGTGTTGGGCCGAAGCCACTTACCCTTTCATTCACTTAGACTATAAATAGACCTCTCCCACCTCCTAGCTAGGGCCAGCAAAGGATTAGCTCATTTAGAGATAGAGCTTTGCTCATCCATATGGATCTACTCCTCGTGAGAGACCGCAGCCTCTTCGGAGAAGATCTACTTGGATTCAAGACCTCCATCCGGAGAAGACCATCATCAAGACCTCCTCTCGGAGAAGAACCGGTTACCCTTTGTATCGTCCCTTGTTGGATTTGGATCATGTATCTATTTGTGTTTCGATGATCTAGCGCATGTGTGACTTTATTCTTGTGGGTTGAGTGTTTCTCTCGTGTTTTTCCTTCGTTCCCCTCCTCGTGTTCTTCGTGTTCCTCGTAGGGATCCTCTCCAAACCTGAAAGATTGGCCCCTAGGGTTTCGCCCTACATCAGATTCTCAAGCGAATGTAGTTTCTAAACATATACTGTTCATCACATATATAGCCAGTTAAATTCTCAACCTAGAACTACGTGCATGCAATGTAAACCGATGCAGAGGAAGTAGTAAAAATGAGGTGATTTTACCGAGCGATGGGCGAGGGAGCATGGCCTATCATGCAGTCCCACATGTCATGATGTACCAAGGCGATGCGTGTGTCCCTCTTGAGGCATAACAATGAAAGAAGCAATATTACGTGGTTTTCTTGAAGGAGATGATGGCAAACCGAAGTGTGAAATAATGGTTGCTTCTTCCGTCTGGGAAGGTGCGGCATTGTGATTTGACATCTCATTGCTCATTACTACTACTGGGGCGGTACGATTGGGGTGTGTCCCCCTACTGTTCTGCACTGTTATTTGGTGCATGTCACGTCGACCCAGTTTCTATATGTCCCACATGTCCGTGAGAGGAAGTACAGAATTCATGAAAGCGAGCGTCGACGGAGGAGTACAAGACACGGCTTGGTTTTTGCTGCTTCGTGCGATCCATCGATACAAACCTAGACTAATAAAAGGCGAGGGCGGGTCTTTTCCCGCGCAGAAGGCAGGGGAGTTTGGCATAGTCTGTTCGAGGCAAGGAGGCAGGAAGGGAAACAAGCAAATAAAGGTTGAGCAACTTAGTTTTGGGAAAATCTGATTTACGGAGTACGTACCCACTATGGAGGTAGTACTACTTACTACTCCCTCCTTTCCGGTTTCAGCGCTACTATACACACGACGTCCGGCGGACGACTTGTGCACGACATCACATATCAAGCAATTCATGCATACTACACAGCACATATCAGCGGCTGGACTGCTCGTCATCCTAGAGTCGTGCACACATCCATCGTCTACGTAGCACTTTCGTTCAGGTTTATAGGGCTCATCTAAAAAAATTTGTTTTTTCCATTTTATAAGTCTCAATTCTACTACTAGTAGTAGTACCATCACATGTTGGATTTCGAGGTGCGTTAAATCACCCGATGCAAGCAGTGTCAAGAGAAAACTCACCAATGCATGTAGAAGTTCATGGAAATTTAGTGGTCATGCATGCATTTGTTCTAATTAATGCCTCGGTAAACATAACTTCTTGAGAAAAATGAGCGTACTAATTACTTGTGCAAACTACGAAATTAGTTCCACCACTCACCGTCTACCTTGGTTTGAGAGATTTTGAAATTGAGCCATAAACTGAAAAGGAGGGAGTAGTAACTGTTGTCTCAATTACTATTTGTGGCCTTGTATAGATGCAAAATGTATTTTTTTATAGTGGCCTTGTATAAGTAAATGGAGGGAGTACTAAAGGACATATATTCCAAAAAATATGATAATCTCTCTAACCAAGGTGGGGACGAGGAGTAAACGGAAGGACTAGTAAAATTTTCTCCTTGTCCCGCGAGCCATCGCGCGCGTGGGCTAGGGAGCGGGCGTGAGGCTTACTAGTAAGCAAGCTTCACCTCATCCTGCGAGCCACCGCGCCCGTGGGCGGGGGAGACGGCATACTAAGAAAGCTTCTCCTCGTTCTACGAGTTGACGAGACACATCAAAAGTACTCCAGTGTATAGAGTCTTGCCTCTAAGGTAGGCCCCACATGGTTTGCCTCTTTTTTAACATAACGCATCAAGTTGCAATTTGTTTGTTCACCCGTGGTAGATGATGCTCCATCAAGTGGACAAATAGTACATGTGTGAAATTACCACGTGGGCTGCCTTTTCGTACAGAAATGAGCTCCACCATATACCCGCGCGGGTGTGGTTGGGAAAGAGACGGGAGTACGTGCGCTGTGCGTGCACCTCTTCTCTTCGTGCATGTCCCCCGCCTATGTGGGTGTGTGTGAGAGAGATACAAACCTACACATAATGCTCCGTCCATCCCCAGGTCCAGTCCGACCACCAGTCACCACCACGCCCCACTCCTCCTCACCATATCTCTCATCTTTCTCGAGATACCATTTTTCTGATAAAATTCTTGAGATACCATTTTTCCGATAAAATTCTGGAGATATCATTAGTTTTTACACCTGGTATTTCTCTTGCATGGGTCAATCACAACAGGTGTTTTGTAAAAAATGCATCTTGATGTTCCGTGCAATGCACGGGCATCTTGCTAGTCCATGAAAACAACACATGACAAAATTTCACGGCGAACGAGGGATTTGAATTTGCTGGGAGGGGATGGTTGGATCTTGCTCGGGGTAGCCAAAATATTGGCGACCCTTTTGTCCACCGGTGCCTTTGCCATCCATGAACGAGGAATGGCTCGGGTGCTCATGCATCCTCCAGCGCGCATGTTTGAGACGAGCTCACAAAAGCTGTGTTTTTTTTGTCCCACCAGGCCGCTCAAGCCGGCAGCAGACCGATCGGCGACCCACAAATTACGCCATCCAACCGTAGCTACACACATTATGACAGTAACTCAACCTACCGGATGAAATTCATGCAAACACCGTGATATTTCATATAAACAATGACGGAGATCACATAAAATATCATATTTTCATACAAACATGACGGATTTCATTACATTCAAATGAACTACACGGTGCTAGTTCTGGACGCACATGTATATAATACATGGCCTAAATGGTTGCCCGCCGATCTATTTGTGTTCCTCATGTCCGGCAGCACGACCAACAAACTGCTGGGAGCCCCGGAGGTATATGCTTAAACGCAAAGGACGGCTCGCTTCCCCACTGCACAACTGATATCGTTGGCCGATGCCCAAAATGATGGTGGAAGGGGGCTTCTCCGCTTCCGTGGAGCCCATGCGGGGTCGACGAAGGTCCTCGCAACAAAGGATCCGGCAAGACACCCATTCTGTATGCTGGCGTTGCCTCCGCGGTGGCCTTCATGGGACCCAAGCGGCGGCGGCCTCCCATGTACTACTTCTCCGCAATGATGGCGGCAGACATGGAGGCGCTGGCCACCGACTCGTCGCTCTCCGTGCACCCGGCTTCTGTCGCTGCTTGCATGGCGCGGCCGCTGACATGGGAGTCTTGGCCACAGAAATGGGAGACGCGGTCGCAGAATGGGAGGCGCGGTACAAGGTGGTGGTGTGGACGGAAGTGACAATGCCCGTGCGCCGCTCCTCGTCGAGCTGGCCTGGAGCGGCGAGTTGCTGAACCACGCGCCGGCTTGGGGTGGCAACTGGCTCCGTCGGGCAAGGGGAGGGAGGTGGATCGGCGATCTGCATAGCTCGTATCCAGCAGGCTCAGCGGGCCACCCAGCTGGCTTGGATGTGGGGTAACTACTCTTAGTAAGCCTTTGTAAGAGTGGACAAAATGGTGAAGGAGGAGATATAGGAGCGACGGAGGTGTGCGATTCTTGGTGAGCGTTTGGCCTCGTTTAAATTGGAGATTAAATAGATGGCGGATGGGAGGAGCTCGGCCGGTGTTGCGTTTAATGCCGGCCCGGTCATGAAAGGACGTGTGTCCAAAGTGGGTTTCTCGACTTCCACACGGGCGGCTTTCATGGAGGCGTTTGAATGCGCCAAGGAGAGATGTTCAGCTGGGCGTGCAGCGAGTGGCGCCCTCGACTCTAACGTACGACACTGCTCCGTTCTTCCACTGACATGTGGCCTCTTTGGGTACATGGTCTGCATGTTAGTGACCCAACACAGGCAGTGCATGGCAGAGGAACTTTTGGTGGGCCAGGGCGGTCAGAAGCGGGCATTTCATAAACCGATGATTGTTCATTGAGTGTGACGTCATCTATTTCATGTAGATAAGCCTACTATATAATGTAAGAGAATTTGAAAATCTTCATATATACGTTGATAGCCCGTTCGATACGTTGTGATTCATAAAGACCACTGCAAACATCAATGTTCTGCTTATCACAGATAAGACTGATTAATACCCATAACAATCAATGTCCTTAACAAAGGGTGCATGCACGTATAGGTTGAGAGTGTGTCTTGCGTCGTGCGCTGTGTGCATGCAAGCATGCGAGTGTTGCGTGTGTGCATGTGTATGTATCAGTGTTGCATGCATGTGTGCATACGTGTGTGTGTTTGTGAGTGCATGTGTACGTGTCAGTGTTGCACTCCTGCATGCGTGCGTGTGTTCGTTATGTGTACGTGTCAGTGTTGCACGCCTGCATGCATGCGTGTGTTCGTGCAAGTGTTGCATGTGTGCATGTGTACGTGCGGGGTGAGGCTACACGTCAGTTGACTGACTTTTTCATCTCTGGTCAGTAGATTTTCCAGCTGTTGGATACGAAATCAAGGGCATGCAGTTTATCTTCAACCTCCACCCCCCTGAGCCACCAGCCTCCACCGGCCAAACCGCTGGTCCCCATCGCCACACCGCTACGCCCGCCTCGAAA
>NC_041393.1:587426104-587433622 GCF_002162155.2 Triticum dicoccoides
CGCGTGCCAAGCTTTTTCACCGGCGATCCCCACGCCACTGACCCAATCACCATGCCCCCCACTGCCGGCGACTGCCAACCAGAGGTGTCACGACTTCAAATCCCCACCGTCCACTAATTTATTACCATTTCTATCCTTCATATACACGCTGACGGGTGGGCCCTATGGTAATGTGCGCTGTTGAATGTGGACCGTTTGACTGGTCAATTGATCATGTCATCAAAAAATTACGGAGCTGTATGGTGCGTCAGTGACCGTATGATCACCAAAAAATGTATTTTATTAACACAGTACAGACTGAAACTACCATTTATTTCTTTCATATACGCGGTGATAGGTGGGCCCCACGGTTGCGCGCCCCAATGGTGCAACACTAGTTGCGCCACATGGAATGTTTGACTGGTCAATTGATTGTGTTATCAACAAAATACGGAGTTGTATGGGTGAGCCAGTGACCGTATAATCACGACATGTATTTTTTTTAACACGGTATAGATGCAAGGGCTGATATATACGCGCAAGCACTCACCGCTATAAGCGCACACACGCAGACCCTAACCCTATGAGCACCTTCGAGAGAGTGAGCTAGCATATGATCTTGAGATTTTATGAAGTCACCATAGGTGCCTCGTAATCGAGTGGAACGTCTCCTCCCTCTGAACGGACATCTTCGGAAAATACTGAAATTAACCCAGGATAAATAAGAGCACCGAAAGTTTAACCCTGGTGGGCTCGAGAAACCACTGTCCTCCTAACCATCCAACAACAGGTTTGTTAGCACCACAAAATGTATGTGGTGACCGTGATGAGCTTATTCTGAAGTCCAGTGACCATATCATGCTTTCGCTTCAAATACAATGAGAGTAAGTGTCGTCAACAAAATACGGAGCATGCATCAAATACAAAGTCCATCAGTGTCATCAACAAAATACGGAGACGTATCGTGAGCTAGATACCGTATGTTCACCACGTGAATGTATACAGTGACTGTAATGAGCATATTCTAAAATCCAGTGACCGTATAGTGCTTTTGGTTGAAATACAGTGTCGATGTACAAAAGTGGGGATAATTCTGTACCCCTTACCTGTGCACGAACGGTCGCATCCACGCCTACAGCAGGGCTTGGCAAAGCAGAGGAGGACGGCGGGAAGCAAGACAGGTACAAAGAATATCAAAACAAACGCTCAAAGTAATAAGCAGCATAAGGCTGGCAGGGCCACGCCCAGCAACAAGCCTTGCCAAGGCGGACTGCGAGCCCCCCGGCAAGCTCCTTGCCGGGGAAGCTTGCGAAGAGACCAGCAGGGCCACCACCTTTGGGGCTGAGGGCTCAGACACCATCGACAATGTTAAGACCAAAGATATGGAAGGCACATGTCAGATAGCATGCAGCCCCTCATGAAGATTGGCAGCCCACGAATCCACGCGGGATCATAAGATGAAGACCCCCGGCAAGACCCTTGCCGGGGACGGCTCCACGGCCCCCGGCAAGCCTTGCCGAGGACGATCGCTGGGCCATGGCTAGACCCGCGCCCGGCAAGGTTAAGACACCTCACCACCACTCTAGTGCGACGACCGGTGTGCCAACTAAGCAGGTGCCTGGGTGGCGGCATGCAAATCTTCGTGGAAGCTTGCCATTTCGCCAACACAGCAGCTGGTTGGCCAGCGTGGCGCTGCATGCCTCATCGGCCTGGACGCGTGGCAAGGCGAGGAGGAGTGGCAAAGGATCGGATGGCCTCTATTGTCGTTCCCAATAGAGCAAGAGGACATGTAGGCAATGCATTGAATGCGCTTGTCCTATGTTGATCGAGCGATAAGCTCGTACAACTATAGCTTGCCACCTCCTGTGTGCCACTATGGCAAGCTCGTACAACTGTAGCTTGCCACCTCCTGTGTGCCACTGTGGCAATCTCTTTGTGTATAAAAGGAGGCCCAAGGCACATAGAGAGAGGATTCGGACTTTTGGACAAAGCGCGCATCGTAGCTATTTCAAAAGCTCAAGAACACACATATAACTAGACAAATCAGGACTAGGGTATTAAGCATCTCTATAGCCCGAACCTGGATAAAAATCTCCAGTGTGCTAGCAGCTTGACCTGCTCTTCGTCCAACTAACCCCCCGCCGAACTTAGAAGGGATCCTTGTGACCCCATCGGTGATCGGTTTCCTTGACATCTTTGGTGTGCCAGGTAGGGGGCTTTAGTTGTGAGAATCTGGTCTGTAGTTAGTACAGTAGTTCCTTCGTCGTCTTGGCTCCAAAGAAGAAGACAACCATAGCGGCTAGCCCGATCGAGGTCGTGCGCACCACCCCGGTGTGAAGGGACGGGCGAGCGGTGGCGTCTACGGCTGCAACGACGATTTGCGTAGCAACAAAAGGCTAAGTCAACTAAGCTTTGAGTAATTCTTCCTTTTTATAAGTTTATTCCCCCTTGATGGTTTTAGTCCTTGTATAGAGAACCTGCACACAAAAGGAACCGTGCCGCGATTGGCAATGCCCCTGTTCTGTTTCGAATCCGCTCAACAGTTCGGGTGCTGCGCCCTGCAAAGTTCGAGTCCGCTCGACAGTTCAAGTGACTGCGCCGAGGGCGGCAAGGTAGCCTGCTAGCGTCGACGCCCTCCGTAGGCTGCTAAGGATCCGTCCTTCTAGCGCCTACAGTGAGGGGTGCACGTGCCAGCAGGCCTATCCAACACTACTAGGAAAAGGAATATAGATGGAATGGCCACTAATGGCGCACCTGTCATGTGGTGCGCCACTACTATATAGCAGTGGCGCACCATGTGCAGGTGCGCCATTAGTGTGGAAGACACTAATGGCGCACCAAGCACACAGTGCGCCACTAGTAAAAAAAATTCTTCTTATTTTTCCAAAGATACTAATGGCGCATCATGGCAAGGTGCGCCATTACTAGTGCTAACTAGTAATGGCACACCGGCCACATAGTGCGCCACTACTGTTGTTTTTTTATTCTTTTTTTTGCACAACTACTAATGGCGCACCCTAGCGTAGTGCGCCATTACTAGTTTAAACTAGTAATGGCACACTGTGCCATGGTGTGCCATTAGAATATATACTTTTTTTTGCAAAACGTCTAATGGCGCACCAGCAGCAGGTGCGCCATTAGTAACAAGGGTTACTAATGGCGCATTTGGAGGTGGTGCGCCATTAGTAACCTGGGACCAACAAGATATTTTGGACAGACCACCTACCCACTCACTTTCCCCACTTCATTCTCTCCACCTCCTCCTCCAAGCATGTCTCGGCTGCCTCCTCCTCCTCACCTCATTTGCACCATAGATTCATCAAAATTAAGTGGTGAAATTACCTTTTTTTTGATAGGTAAGTAAGGGGAAAGCTATCTTCATGTTGTAGATCTACTTTTTTTCTCCCTAGGTCGCTCCAACAACGTGCACATGCACTTTTTGTGGCCTAGCTAAATCTATGTATGTTTGTGGTGTTGCATATGTTTGTGGTGTTGCATATATGTTTGTGTTTGCAGGTACCGGTATTTGAAATGCGATAGTTGCCAATATTTTGCCGGAATGTTGATTCATTTCCATTTCGGCGTGAATTTTGGCACTATGCATTCTTTTTGGTCCTATTTTTAGGAAAAGTCATGCCAAATTTTTTCTTGGTTCTAAAATATCGTTTTGCTCTACCCCGCAGGCGACCATGGTCCGCACGATGACCGAAGGCATCGTGAATAGGTTTTTGAGCTCCGCGAAGGCCGAGATGCTTCAAAAGAACAAGACGGAGATAAAGATGTCCGTGTCGAAGATGCAAGCTGAAGAGCCTTATTGCGGACCCGGATTCCAGGCAGGTGCGGGACCACCTGCTCTTGCGTGGTTTCATGGATGGCTATCGGTGGCAAGGTGATGAATATGACTATGAAGTCGTCCATGGGGGTCGGGCGGCAAGAAATGAGCAAGACTCGAGCGGGCGAGAAGACAAAGAATCTCCAGGACATGATCACGATGGTGATGCTGTACATAGTCATCATGTAGAAAATGCAGGACATGATGATGAGGAAGATGCCGGAGGAGACGAAGGGCATGATCATGAAGATGAAGATGCCGGCGGAGCAGACGACGATGGACCATCGATGGGCTGGGTGCAGGACCCTCATGTTCAAGAGATGCTTCTCAAGCAGGCGGATAACGCAAGAGCTGCCGCCCGAGAGAAAGCCAAGCTGGATCAACTGGAGATAGACACGGTTACTCCATTGTATGAAGGATGCAGGCCCGAGGATACCCGCCTGAAAGTAACGCTCATGGCTTTGGAGGTGAAGGTAAAACGCAAAATGACCGACGCATGCTTCGACGAGAATAGGTCATTCTGGCGCGAACGTCTTCCCAAGGGGAACAAGTGCCCGACCAGTTTCGAGGAGGCGAAGAAAATCGTGTGTCCTCTGGATTTACCACACGTGAAATACCATGTGTGCATGAACAATTGCATCATTTATCGGGATGAGCACGTGGAGTCTACCATATGTCCAGTGTGCGGTGTCACTCGATACAAGAAGAGGAAGAAAGCTCCTCGAAAAGTGGTGTGGTACTTTCCAATCACTCCTCGTCTGCAGCAGTATTTCACGGTCCCTAAGGTAGCAAAGCTCCTGCGTTGGCACGCGGATAGGGAGGAGAAGAAGCGAGAAGATGACGCAAATGATCCAGAGATAAATAAAAAATACAAGATGCTGAGTCACCCTAGGGATGGGAGCCAGCGGCAAGCGTTGAACTTCGAACACCCAAAATTTGGGAAGGATCCAAGGAACATCGTGCTGGGCGCGAGCACCAATGGAGTCAATCTGTTTGGCAGCCAGAGAAGCACACATAGCACCTGGCCTGTGTTTGTGTGGATGTACAACCTTCCCCCCTGGTTGTGCATGAAGAGGAAGTACATTCACATGAGTATGCTAATTGAAGGGCCGAAACAACCAGGGAACGACATCAATCTATATCTGGGGCTGCTAAAAGAGGAGCTAGACACGCTGTGGAAAACGCCAGCCAATATGTGGGACGCCGCACAGAAAGAATATTTCCCTATGAGAGCCCCACTGCTCAAGACGGTGCACGACTATCTCGGTTACGGATATCTCGCGGGGCAGGTGGTCCACGAATTTTCTGGATGCGTCAGGTGCATGGATGACACAACATATCGCCAGCTAGATAGAGATCCCGGGTCTTCGAAAACTGTGTTCGTGGGACATCGAAGGTGGCTTCGCGATGATGACCCGTGGAGGAAACGCAATGATCTGTTCGATGGTGAAACCGAACCCCGAAGACGCCCGCGTACAAGGAGCGGTGAGGAAATAGACCAGCTGTTGAAAAATTGGAAATATTGCCCACTGCCGGGAAAGAAGAAAAAGGCGCCAGAGCCTGGAAAGAAGCGAAAAGCGCCAGAGCCGCTGCTGAAGGTATGGAAAACGAGGTCTGTTTTTTGGGACTTGCCGTACTGGAAAATCCACTGTGTGCCTCACAGCCTTAATGTCATGCATATCATGAAGAATGTGTGCGAGAGTCTGCTTGGTACCCCGCTCAACATGCCAGAGAGGACCAAAGATGGGCCTCAAGCATGGGCAGACTTGAAATCAATGGGCATCAGGGAGGAGCTTCACGCTAATGATCATGATGATGATGAGGCGAATCAGGACACGGAAAGTCGTCGCAAAGGCAAAAAGGCCAAGAAGACCGGAAATGACCACCCTCCCGCGTGCTTCACTCTAGGTCAGGAGGAGATCGATCAGTTTTTCACCTGCCTTGTAGGAGTAAAACTTCCTTACGGTTATGCGGGGAAGATAAGCAGATACGTAGACCCAGCGAAGCAGAAGTTTAGAAGGATGAAGTCTCACGACTGTCACGTGCTGATGACGCAGATACTTCCAGTTGCAATCCATGGGATCATGGACGCGCACGTCTGTGAAACGCTATTTGGCCTATGCAACTTTTCCGACGTCATCTCTCAGAAGTCGGTTGGCGTGAGGCAACTCAGAAGGCTACAGGAAGAGATCGTGGTGATACTATGCGAGCTTGAGATGTACTTCCCGCCTGCATTCTTCGACATTATGGTGCAGCTGCTGGTCCATATCATGGAGGAAATCATCCAACTCGGGCCGACATTCCTGCACAGCATGATGCCGTTCGAAAGGATGAATGGTGTCATCAAAGGATACGTTCGCAACATGTCACATCCAGAAGGAAGCATAGCCAGGGGCTTTCTGACCGAAGAGTGCATCTCCTACAGCACAAATTATCTAGGCATCGAGGACCCCGTTGGTCTGCCCGTCAATAGGCACCTCGGCAGGCTCGCTGGATGGGGTCATCGTGAGGGTCGCCGCGAAATGCATGTCGACTTCGAGGGTCGACTCGCCGACTTTGAAAGAGCAAACCTAGTCGCGCTACAACACATAGACGTGGTCGATCCTTGGGTGGTAGAGCACAAAACCTTTATTGAGAAGACATACAATGACCAAGGCCAACAGAGGACGGACGGAGATATAATCAAAGAGCACAACTCATGTTTCACGCGTTGGTTCAAGCAGAAGCTTCTGTCGTACCCTTTACATGAGGATTCTTCCGCGGAAGAACAACTCATATTCTCCTTGTCACAGGGCGTCGAACACAACCTGATGACCTATGAGGCGTACGATATCAACGGCTACACATTCTACACCGAGGAGAAGGACATGAAATGCGATGGTTATCAGAACTCCGGGGTAACGATGGAATCCTACACCGGTAACGACAAGGACAGATACTACGGAAGGATCGAGGAGATCTAGGAGCTGAGCTACGCTGGAGAGAAGGTCCCGATGTTCCGTGTCAGATGGGCCAAGAGCGTCATAAAAGAAGACCGGTATTTCACCACCATGGTCATACCCAAAGCCAAATCCAAGACCGTGGGCGCAAACGTCACCGCGAAAAATGAGCCATGGCTACTGGCTTCCCAAGTAGACCAATGCTTCTTCATTACCGACCCGCCAAAGCCCAGTCGTGTTGTCGTGAGGAGAGGCAAAAGGAAGATCGTCGAAATGGATGGAGTCACCAATGAGCAAGACTTCGAGAAGTACGGTGACCCGAAGATGGAACATGACGACGACGATGAAGTATCAGCATACACCACAAGAAGAAGCAGGACCACCCTACCTAAAGGACTTCCGTTCAAGAGAAGAACTCCATTTACGAAAAATAAGGGCAAGAAGATTGTGAACATATAGCTCGCTAAGATCGATTGTATTTAAATTCTAGCCTTCATTTCTCGATTGTATTTCATGGGCACTTTTTGAACTAATGAATGCTTTTAAATTTCATGGACACTCATCTCGATCCCCCTCCATCTTGATCGCTATCCCACCTCGCCAGATCCAGTCCCCCTCACCGTCGAGCACCCCTCGCACCATCTCCCCCGCTCCACCGGCCACCGCCGCCGACCCCCGGCCCACACCCTGCCCCACTCCACCGTTGCCGACGACCCACCGCACCCTCCCCCGCTCCACCGGCCACCGCCACCGACCCCCGTCCCGCAC
>NC_041393.1:587433960-587434571 GCF_002162155.2 Triticum dicoccoides
ATGAATATTTTTTTCATATTCATAAATATTTTCAAATAACAAATTTGAACATATTTTTAAAAAAATTATTAGTGTTTTTATAAAAAAAAATTACTGTTATGATTTAATCAAGTTTGAACATATTTAAACACAAATAAATATCAAACAACATTTTAAATGCATAAAAACAAAATTTGGGGAGTCTGGGAATCAAACCCATGACCTCCTAATGTGTGTGCTGCGTGCTGACCAGTCGGGCTAGTGGGAGGGTTCTGATGTAGATAGGGTTAGGTGGAATATAACCTGACCAGTCGGGCTAGTAATTAAAATAAAATTCTAATGGCGCACCGAGGGGATGTGCGCCATTAGAATAGTCGTACTTATGGCACACTAGGGGGAGGTGCACCATTAGAACCCTCCCCCACTCCACCTATTACCCTCGCACTATGGCCTCCCTCCCTCCCTCGCCAGATTCCCCACTCGATCGACCCCAACCGTACACCGCCGCCACAGCCGCCCACGCGCCCCCACCGTCCGCCGCCTCCGTCCGCCGCAGCCGCCCACGCGCTCCCGCCGCCTCCCTCTCCCCTTCCTCCCCCTCCAGCGCCGCCTCCCCCCCGAGCCCCGCCTCC
>NC_041393.1:587434816-587459591 GCF_002162155.2 Triticum dicoccoides
GCCCCGCCTCCCCCGCGAGCACCGCCTCCCTCACCTCCCTCCCTAACCCTCAGAGCCGCCGGAGACTTGGAGCCTCGGCGCCGCCCCACGCCCACCAGGAGAGGAGGCCCCACGTCCACGTCACCACGGCCACCGGCCGCCCCGTGCTCTGTCGTCGTGCCTAGGAGCTGCGTCCACGGATTGGAGCCGGGTCATCAAGGATTGAGCGCATCGACCTCTTCTTCCTCATCACCGACCACTGCTTCTCGGCGTCGATCCGCGCTACCTCGACCACCGTCGGCCTCACCGTCTCCTTCCCCAGCTCCGTGGTGAGCGTCTCCATCGATTCCCCCTCTTTTCCCCTTGTTTAGTCGCCGTTTGTGCCGCCCACCACTTCCCTGCGGGCTCGTGCTCATCGCGCCGGCCGCCCCTCGCGTGGCCGTGCGCCACCGACGCCCTGCCTCGCTATGGCCGCACCCTGCAGAATGCACTTTCTGAATATGCTGTCACAACTGGTAGTATGCATCAGATGCAGAGTAGATGGAAGGCAGGGGAGGGATAAAATTATGCACTAACATCAAATTCTCAGTTTTTAGTCACTGCTAGTATTTGACATGAGTGCTTCCTTCATCATTGCAAGTTTTATGTGTGTAATCATCAACTCGCCGATTTGTTGATATATAGCAGTATCAACATGATACATCAGCACTGTACTTCATCAAGATCATGACAGTTTTATACTATGCCAATAATATATCTTCGAGGATGGGTCTGATTCTTCTTCATTATTGGAGCTTAAATAGTAGAGTAGGCCCTTCGAGCAAAATGTTTCGTTCGATATCGCTTTCGCGTAGAAAACTATGCAAAAGAAGCTCATTTGTGTTGATAAGAATCGCATAGTATATAATTGCTAGTTTGACAACCTTATTCAAAAAGATTATACTGAGTTTGTGTCGATAAGAAAGGGATTTGTGCCATGTCTTGTTCTTGGTTGCCTTGCTTTGCTGGACGGTCCATGGATTCAAGTGATAAACTCTAGTAATAGCTTGGAGATGTGCTCAAAAACTTTTAGCCGGCCTCATGGTTTCAGATGCTCACTTCAATTTGTGCCCGTTCTTTGCACAAAGATACTTCATCAAGATTATGGCAGTCTCATACGCCAATATATCTTGGTGGATAGGGTCTGATTCTTCTTCGTAGTTGGAGCTTCATTAGTAGGCCTTGTTTGGCGCAAACAAAATAAAATCTTTCCTTTCACATCGCTTTCGTGTAGAAAACTATGGAAAAGAAGCTCATTATCGCCTAATGTTGGGGCCGTGGGTGATTATGTTAACAACTAATTCCTAGGGATTAAACTAGTTTGGCATCATAATTGATGATGTTACTAAATGCTAAATTAGGTCCATGTCCCAAGCCTACTCCTGACCATGACCCGGAGTGCTATCATCGTCGTATCAAATGAGTAGTACTTTTGCATAGTACTAGGACATAGCAGCAGCCAAGTAACCAGCTCATTCAAAACTCACAGAATGGTTAAAAGGATTATCTACCCTTTTTGTTTCAATGAGTTGTAGTCAATACTGTTAACTGAACTTTTTGAGCACAGTGTTCCAATACTTGTTGCTATAGTTAACTGAAAATGTTCAGTTGGGAGCAATATTTGTTTGCCTCAATACTTGTTAGACAGAGGTTTAGCACACATGCTTATGTGGCATTGCAGAGAAACAGGTTGTGCAAGAACACACCAAAAGCAAGTAGACCTGCTTGCAGTAGCTCTTAGGTGAATTTTAGGTGAAGTAGACCTGCTTTTAAGATTTGTATAGAGGAGTAGATTTACAGTAGTTTTAGAACAGCAGTACTCTTTGCAATTGGCAAGTTTCAGTAGCAGAAACCCAACTGAACATCTGCTTTTGCAGAACACTGCACTCCACTTACACATGGTATTTTTATGCAAATAGGACACCACACCTACAAGCACATGGTATTTTTTTGTAAATTTATTTAAATTCAATGTATATCCAGTTTGCATACTCAGTTTATACTCCTAAAACAATGCAAACAAATCAGCATTGGAGGCTCATCTTTGAGGCTCATCTTTATTACATATCAGAACTTGCAAAAAAATCTGTGAAAGACTTGTAAAGTTGCTGGGTTTTGTCTCCGACCATTGTGTCGTGATGAATTTGCAGGTACCCCGAGAGGCCCTTGAGTTTGCCGGAATGTCGATTAACTTCCGTTCCGGAAAATTCGGGTACTCCATATGTCCTATTTTCAGCAAAGGTCATGCTGAAATTTTCTGTGAATTTTAGCATGACTTTGCTAAAAATAGGACATATGGGGTACTTGCGACTAATGCATGGGCCGGGGTATCTTAGTAATTAGTTAAGTAGGATCAACTGCCCCTCCATCGTGATTAATGCATGGGCTTAGCTTTTAGGTTGCCTCTGTGTCGACAAACCCTAAATGATGAGACCATGATCGTGTTCCTTGACAATAACCAACTTTTTGACCAAACTTTTTTCCTATTTAGAGCGAAACATGGCCAACAACGATGAGGCCGGCGGTTCGGGCGGCAGTAATTCTGGGAGCTGTCCCAGGAGAAGGAGGAACAACCTCACCGCTATGAGGACGCCGCGGAAGACACCGATCCTGACTACACAACCCCTAATGGCGTCGGGGATGACACCACTGATGGTGCCGGCGCACGCACAGATGGCAGCCAACAGAAGAAGCAACGGAAGGACCGGCGCCCGAACGCGCTCCGCGCCGTCAAGGAGGAATTTACTCAAGTGGACTCCGACGGGCATCCAACGGAGCCCAAACATATAGTCAAGGGGTACTCGGTTCAGCTCGGGTGCATTCTACGGAGCACCGTCTCGATCAACACCGAGAACCTTAGGCATAAGGACCGAGGGAATTTGCGCAACCTCCTCTTCACGAACCTGCACGAACAATACAAGTTCCCCGCTGAATTTGAAAACACACGCCTCTCGGGGAATAAAGTGAACAGTGCCGCCCTCACGAGGATGAGCACGGCCCTGTCTACTTGGAGAAGCGCGGTGAAGAGAACGATTGAGAAAGGTGATAGTTATGAGAAGATCAAGGTGAAAAATCCTTCGATCAGCGAAGATGACTACAAGGAGTTCAAGATCAAGTGCGAGAGCATTGCAACCTCCGAATCAAGTCAGTGGGGGAAAGAAATGCAGGAGTTGAACTTAGGGGAACACAAACTCGGTCCTAGCGGTTACAGAGTGGCGGAGCCTATATGGGACAAGGAGGAAGCGGAGCATGCCGAGCAAGGCCTACCACCCCACTTCGAGAAATACAGCGGTGACAAGCAGACCAGGAACTTTGTCAGGGCCCGGTACAAGGAGGACCCGATAACAAAGGAGCTTACCACGGATCCGAAGACCAGGGCGCTTGAGCTTGTTCTGGCGAAGGAGACTGAAAGCAGTAGCGCGGGGTCGTCTCAGAGCATCCCTGCTTGGGACAGCACTCTAAATAGGGTGTTGAACGTAATGAAAAACAAGGATAAGCTCAGTAAGCCATCGTCAGCTGGTCGTGTGGCCGGCAAAGGCTTGTCCACAAAATGGTCGTCATACTATACCGCTGGTGCGTGAAAGGAGAAAAAGACCAGCTCGGAAAGCCAGTCGCGCGAGCTTGAAGAACTCAAGGCACAAGTGGCGCGGATTCCGCCAGCAAGTGCAACAACAACTGGGAACGACGCTCACCGGCATTATGCCTACCTTGATTCATGGGCTGGCGACGTGGATTGCGGGTGGCCAATAGGGGCCGCCCCCGATTCCCAGCTTCACGGCCAGCAACTCGCACAACACACAGGCGGCGCCATTGGTGTCTCCGGCGGCGCCATTGGTGTCATCGGCGGCGGCGGTATTGGTGTCTCTGGCGCCAGCACGGGCATTGGAGCTTAACGCACCCGGGTGTACGCCGGCCGGCACCTCGCCAGCAAGCAGCCCCTCCGTCAGTTGCACGCCCGCTGTTGGCGGTGCCTCGACATTAGCCGAGCTCGACGCCATCATCACGGTAACTAATTAAGCCTCTCGGCCGAGGACTTCATCTCCTTTTGCCTTTGACTGGGCATCCCTGACGCCCTACATGTTTTCGCAGGGCGCCGCCAACGTTCCGTGCACTCTCCTGTACTTTGTGAACGACGAGTTGGTCGATGTCGCCAAGGGCAAAATTGCTCAACCGGGCAACCCCGTGTTCCATGGTAAACCGATGCCACCCACCATGTCTAGGGTTCAACTGGTTCGGGTGCTGCCAGGCTGCGACGAGTTGTTCCCTCCGATTCAACCCGCCGGGGCCGACGAAGAAGATCTGATGACCCTCAGCGCCTGCCTAAGCTGGCCCCTGCTTTGGCCGAAGAACCAGATTCGTTTGGGAGCGGGGGACACCACCCCACAAACAAGATCGCCAGTCGTGCCGGCGCCGCGCCATGGCAAGAACGCTACAACGCTACCGGACATGCCGGACATCCCTATGGCATAGGATCCGGACATGCATATGGCACAGGATCTGGACGACGACGACAAAAACGATGGTACATTTACCAACGTTGATAAGTACTTTGCCGAACATGGGTACAGTGACGAGTTCGGCGGGCCTCCTTCTCAAGAACCCAACCAAGACGACCGCGATCTAGCTGGTATGACGGAGAAATCCAATTGCAACAGGCGTCGTCTGGCGTTCAGTTCTCAGGAGACGCCTCCAGCTCCCGCCTTCACCGAGCCTCAGATAGCTGAGGTGCGAAATATTATCAGCCCCAACACGCTCAAGAAGGCGGTCTATGAGTAGAACTCGGTCCCATTACAGCAGATCAAGAAGAAGGGACGGAAATGAAAGACTGCCAAGTGCGCCGGTGCGAGCCAGCCGGCACCGAGTACGATCCATGCTCAGGACAGGACACCTTCACCTCAAGATATCTCGAGGAGGGTGCATGTGGCGGGTAGGGCGATGCTACCACCAAATATGCTCAATGCTGCAACCGGTGCTATGTGGAGTTTGCATGACAGCGTTCTTTCTTTGGAGAAGCGGCGTCTCTCCCAGAAAGATGTGGCATACACAGTTTTCGTGGCCAAGGTGCCAGAGGGCAAGGGCTTTGTGGATGGCGCCATCGAGGGTACGATCGTCCTGCGGTTTGATGACATCTTTGCTATTTTTAATCTTCATCCGCTGCACTACACCTTCATTCGGCTGTTTTCGCTGAGTATGGAGATGCGGATCATTCGAGACAAGACCCCGGACATCGTGATAGTCGACCCCTTCTACATGCGTGCCAAGATCTTGGGCAGCGCTAGGGACCGGCAAGTCGCAACTTCACACCTCGAAGGCATCATTCTGGCAAACACAAAAAAGGATAACTTCCTCGTCCCTAACTTTCCCGAGTAAGTCATCCCCTCACCGCCCCGTAACATATGATTTCTTATTTCAATCGTCCTTTTTTTTCTAACATTCCGTGTTCTGTGCAGTGACACACATTGCACACTCATCCTCTTAAGCCCGAAATATTCCACGGCCACGTATTTCGACCCGGACCATGACTCCAAGATAGACTGCACAAATATCAAGAAAGTTCTTGATGATGCTCTCCCCGGCTATGCCACATCTGGAGGCACCTTTAAGAGGCCAGTACGTAGGTACATCAGGCACGTGTTCACCCACAATACGATGTTCCCCTGCGTCAAGCAGCCGCCTGGCGGTCAGAAGGATGCCTACTACGCCCTCCATCACATGAGGGCGATCGTACGGGACCATAATCACCTTCTTCTACCAAATAGTGTCAAAGATTGGGCCGCAAGCTTGGCGGCAATCCAGGATGCGGACCTCCAACAAGAATTCTTTCGCATCCAGTCGGAGTTTGCAGAAATCATCCATCAAGATGTCCTTCGTACCTCGGGGCAGTTCTACCTCAGAGAGCAACCGTCCAACAATGAGATAGACACAACACTTCAAATGCAGGATGACAACACCCGCGACTTCATGACCATCACGAAAGACGGCGGCTTCATCCATGCTCCGGTCCCATGAGTCGAGTCGAAAGTAGTGATGCTATTTGTAGTTCTGAAACATCGATTAGCTCCTGTTGTAATTAAACTTTAATGAACTTGTATGTCTCTTTGGTTTGGACAGTCGTTTAACTTAATTATATGTAATCGATGCTATTTATTAGTAGACCATGAATCGTGCTATTAATGTCTTGCTTTTCTCTTCCGATCCTTTTGTTGCATACCTATATATTGCTTATGTATTGTCTGTTGTTTGGCTTGTGCATAGAGATGCCGTCGTATGTCGTGTACAAGGGTAAGGTTCCTAGAGTCTACAACGACTGGGAGGAGTGTCGGAGACAGGTTCACCGTTTCAGCGGTAACAGTTACAAAGGGTACATCACTAGGGCGGAGGCGGAATCTAGATACGCCCGCTATCTAGCGGGAGAGAGGAGGGAGCGTTGGAGGAACTGGGTGCAGACCAGTTTCATCGCGATGATGCTCATCGTGATGACCGCAGCTCTCTTCTATGTGATGATAGTTTAGATGATCGATATCGACTTGTAATGTGAAGACAAACTCACTACTCGCGGTCTCCGAGACTTGTAATGTTCTATCTTTGTTCGGTCTTTTGTATTCGGAGACTAATATGATGAATTGTATTCAGAGACTTACCTTCTATTGTATTCGATGAATCTGCTGTTGCTGTGTGGTGTTGCCTATATTATGTCAAATAATATATTTTGTAACCTGTTAAAAAATCAAAAAAAACTAATATTAATACTAATGGCACACTGTGATAATCACACTAATGGCGCATCACCCACTGGTGCGCCATTAGTAAGCCAAAGCACATGGGTACATATGTCCCCCTGGGAGGCATTCTAATGGCGCACTGTGGGCTATACTAATGGCGCACTGCTTGGTGCACCATTAGAACACCAGATACTAATGGCGCACCAGCGGTGCGCCATTAGAATTTAATTCTAATGGCGTGATGCTAGTGGCGCACCAGTAGTGCGCCATTAGTAGGCAAAACTGGTGCGCCACTAGCATGCCTTTTCCTAGTAGTGCAACTAAGCGAAGGGTGCCAAAAATACAAGGATGAACTAGAAAGGGGAGATAACATGGAACCAGTTCAAAGTATAGCAAAAGTTATATTACATCAAAAGTTGCCACGATTGTAACTTCAGATAATCTGTCTTGGGTACGAACTCGCAGCAACTACAAGGAAAGAAGCAGTTAGTCCCGGAGCTAGCCCTCTAGCCTCGCGACTCCGCTGACACAGCTGATGACGGGCTCGATGCGCTCCTCAAGCGCCTGACAGTCGACGTCCTTCGGCAAGCTGTCGAGCGACTGAGCAAAGTTGATGCTGGGGTTCCAGTGCGCCACCTTGGTGAGCACCTTGATCAAGGCATCCTGGCAAAGTTGCCGAGACTCCTCGGCCAGGAAAGCCGCCCTGGTGGATTGGAGCAGCTTCAGGGCGTCAAGGACATGCTCGAAGAACTCGGACAGCCTGGTGCTCTCGGCAACTCTCGTCTCGCGGGAGAACCTGAGGTTTGGCATGCCCATGGCAGTCAGCTGCGTAGTGAGCTTCTCCGTGACATCCACAAGATGGCTGGTCCAAAGCTTCATGCTCTCCATAAGCTAGTTGTGGGAACATGCCGCAGTCCACAGCAGCAGCTGCTCGTCCGCGAGATCCTTGGCCAGGATCTGCTCACGAGCCTTGGACTCCAAGAGCATCTTCTCCTGGCTCTCCAGCTTCAACTTCAGATCATCGATGGACTCATTGGCCTTAGAGAGAAGCTTGGTTTTGTCAGATATAGTGGTCCCGTTAGGTCATAGAGAGCCTTCTCTCTATCGTCCTTGAGCGTGGAGATCTCCTTGGTGAGCTCGGCCAAGTTCACCTCCAGCTTTTCCACCTTGCCGGCCAGCTCAATCCTGGTGGCCTCTTCCGCCTCAGCACGGTCGATGGCCACTTTCAGCTTGCCGGCGTGGTCAAGGTCCAGAGCATCAAGCGCTTCCTGGTGCTTCTACATCATGTCTTGGGTCCGCTGCACAATGAGCTTCTTGGTCTCCTCATCCTTGGCGCTAAGCATGGCGGCAAGTGTCGCTTGCGAGCGACCAAGTCCTCCTTCTGGACATCGAGCGAGATGCGGCGCTACGTCTGGTCGGACTCGTTCATGGCAGCCTTGGCCTTTGCCACCTCATGTGCCTTGTCAAAATCGGCTTGCTTCAAGAGGAGGTCCTGCTGGTGCTCGCTCAGCTGGATTTGGGAGGCCTTTAGATCTTCCTGAGCCTCGTCAAACCAGACTTTCATATAGGCGACGCGCTCTTGGAAGTCCGCCTCGACCTTGTCCACGACCACCATTCTGGAGTCCACCTTCTCCTTGCGAGCCCGATGGAGAGCCTGGAGCTTGTGGAAGTTAGCGCCTATAGCCTAAAGGAGTTGGTCCTCCTTGGAGACAACGCTGCTGATACTTGGTTCGTCAACAACCTGGAGGCCGGCAGCGGTGAGGATCTCCTCATCAAAGACCTCCCCCTTGATTGGTGTTCTAGTGCCTGCCGCTCCTAGGATGCTGACGAAGAGGTCATCGCCAACCTTCAAGTACCTACTCGGGGCAGGGGTTGAGGAGGAGTAAGGCTGGTCATTGACCACCTCCTTCCCGGTAGGATCCTTGGCGGCCTCTCTAGTGGTGGCCTCGATGGCCTCCCCGGCAGGCCCCATGGTGGCGTCCTCAGTAGCAGCCTTGCCAGCCTCTCCCGCAGGCTCCTCGGCCACCTCCTACCCATCAGGGTCCTTGCCGGCCTCCCCGGCAAGCCCCGTGGCGGCCTCCTCGGTGGGTCCCTTGGCGGCCTCCTCGACAGCAATATTGGTGGCCTCAGCTTCGGTGTCCTTGGCGGTCTCCATGATCATGGCGTCAATGTTCACCTGATTTGCCGAGGGAGGATCTGAAGCCAAGGAAGGGAGAAAGGTAAAGCCAATATCAGGGCAACTCAAGACAGAGGGAAGGGAAGAAGTCAAAACGGTAATGGCAAGAAGCAATAGACGTGTACTTACAGGCGGCAGGTGGGGAGGATGCGTCCCCCTCCGCGGCAACATATGTTGCTGGGACAGGGTAACCAGCGCCATACTACAAGAAATATGTCAACTTGTGACCTTGACTATTGGTCACTAAAAGGTCATTGTTTTTTATTTGCGACCTTTTTGTGACCAAAAACAGAAGGTCAAAAGCTGGCAGTCGTAAACTGAAATTAACGACCTTCTCTGTGAGAAGGTCGTAGACGTTTACGACCAAAATAGAAGGTTGTTGAACCCATGACTTTTTGTTTTGGTCACTGGCTGTCTGCCCAGGCCATGTTGGATCCAACGTGGCAATCTGACATGGCAAATTGTGAACAATTGAAAAGGTCAAAAATTTGAATCGGCCCGATCCAGTTGGGTGTTTATATGGGCCGAGCCCATTAATTCAGCCTTTTTAATATATATTTTTCTGTTAATTTTCGCTAGCTACATGGGCCTGGCCCAGTAATTCGACCTTTTTAATTTCTTTGCCTATCCCTTTTGACAGATTTTTGTCTTGTATTTTTCTGGGCCATTTCTTACCTAGGCCTCTCAAGTTTTCCCCTCATAAATATTTGTTCAATATATCTTGGGCTGGGCCGAAATAATTGATCCAATCCAACTTTTTTTATTATGCCATTGACATTACAACACATCACACTACAAGCTATCTTGGGCCTAGCTCAGTTTCGATACGTTTTCAAAGCAACATGGAATGTTATAGGAGCCCAAAATATCTTTACATGCATTCATTCTAGCAAAACATATCTTTACATCCAAGGAACGAATAAGTGCCACACAAAACTATTCTACAACAAAGAAAAGAAAAGAAAATAGATGACAAGACATCACAGAAGTTCCTATTGTCCTCCTCCTCCAACATGTGAAAACCTTCACCTAGAAGTAGATCAATCATGAGTGAGAAATAATACAGCAGCAAATAATAATGTTTGGACGATGCAAAAAATAAGAGCCATTACACATGGTATTCACATATAGATTGTAAGTCATGGATACGTTACACATACTTTTTGTGTTGTCGAGTATCTTCATGCAATTGCTACTTGGTAAGGCATTACAATGCTCCAGGAAGTGTACCACACTACAGTCAACAGTCTACAGTATGCACAACTAGGAATTGTGAGTCACATTGCATATCCACACCAGAAACTAAGTCAAACATGCATGCTACTAATCAGCATCAGCATTCAGTAGTACTAAACCAATGACAGTAGAAAAATGTACTACCTCATCACCCTTTTCGCGCAAGTGCTTGATGAAGTTCTGGAACTAGTTCTTGTACCCAAAGGTGTAGCTGCAAACATGCATGGAAGACGCATACAAAATTAGTTTAAATTGTGAAAGCGTACATGGAAAGTCAGCTTAATCACCATTATCTTAAAAAGGTTTATCATCTTCCTGTGAAACATGAGGGAATGAGGTAACGAGCATAAGCTAAAGAGAGCAGACTTTTCGTAGGAACAAAAATGACAAAAACAAGAATAGTACCATTCAGGCTTAAGAATGGTTTTCCACACAAGATTTGTTCTTGATTAGCTTAATAGCTGGGGCAGAAGAAGAAGCATTTGAGGAGGAAAGCTACATACATGTGCACTTGTGGGGCCACATATTCTGGGTCGTCCACCACACTAGCCACCATCACGTACCCGTCGCCAACAGCAATGTTGCTCCTACAGCAGAAACAGGTAACCATTTATAAATTAAACGGACAGTCCAGCTATAAAGTGGATGGCACAAACAAGTTGGCTGCTGACATATAACTTTCTGCAACAACAAATGATTTTCATCGTGACCCAACATGTAAACATCAGTCACTCACCGCGGCATCAGCTTCGGGCACCTTCTTCTTGAAGATTTCTTCTTTGCCCCTGAAGAAGCATCCGCCAGCAGGCTTGGTGTTCCTACAATCTGCATCATCATGCATGCACAAGTGTGTCAGTTTCAATATAGTAGGCTAGCTTTATAAGGAAGAAAGGAACAATCCATCCATCCATCTGATGCAAATATTTGCACTAAAACTATGATGAACCTCCACCCAAAATTATATCTCTAGGAGAGAGAGGCCCACTTGTATAACAACAATACCAACTAACAAGAGCTAATTAATAATCCTACTATATACTAGCATAAAAACCAAACAAGTACTTCCACTTCAATCAAGTGTGGACAAGTAGATGTTTAAGCAGGGACAATTTCACAGCCCAATATTGACGTTGCTAAGAAGCCGGATATAAAAATACGGAGCAGAAACTAGCAACATATACATATACCTTCAGTACAACCTCCTCAAAGCACTACTCCACATTCACTTTGGTCTTCACGATGCATTCCAGATAGACATAAAGTCAATGCCTTCCTTCTTGGTGACTGAGGGAGTCTCGGATTAGGGGGTGTCCGGATAGCCGGACTACCATCATCAGCCGAACTATCATCGGCCGGACTATCATCATCGACCGGACTCCAAGACTATGAAGATACAAGATTGAAGACTTCGTCCCGTGTCTGGATGGGACTTTCCTTGGCGTGGAAGGCAAGCTTGGCGATACAGATACGTAAATCTCCTACCATTGTAACCGACTCTATGTAACCCTAGCCCTCTCCGGTGTCTATATAAACCGGATGGCTCTAGTCCATAGGAGACGACAACAACCATTACAATCATACCATAGGCTAGCTTCTAGGGTTTAGCCTCCTTGATCTCGTGGTAGATCCACTCTTGTAAACATCCACAATATCAATATCAATCAAGCAGGACGTAGGGTTTTACCTCCATCAAGAGGGCCCGAACCTGGGTAAAACATCGTGTCCCTCGTCTCCTGTTACCATCCGCCTAGATGCACAGTTCGGGACCCCCTACCCGAGATCCGCCGGTTTTGACACCGACATTGGTGCCTTCATTGAGAGTTCCTCTATGTCGTCACCGATAGGCTTGATGGCCTCTTCAATCGACAACGACGCAGTCCTGGGTGAGACTTTTCTCCCCGGAAAGATCTTCATATTCGGCGGCTTCGCACTGCGGGCCAACTCACTTGGCCATCTGGAGCAGATCGAAAGCTACGCCCCTGGCCGTCAGGTCAGGTTTGGAAGCCTAAACTTCACGGCCGATATCCGCGAGGACTTGATCTTCGATGGATCTGAGCCACAGCCGAGTGTGCCGCGCTGTCACGATGGGCACGACCTAACTCTGCCCCCGGACAGCACCTTGGAGGCCGCACATGAATCCGCTCCGACCCATAGTCCGGAGCCGATCGCTCAGATCGAGGACGGATGGCTGGACACCGCCTCGGGAGCTGCAACTTCTACGGCGATGGAGCCGAACACTTACCTTGTCCCGCATAAAGCCCATGACTCCGAGGTGCCGGACTCTCTGCCGGACTCCGAACCTCCTACGCCCCTGCCAGTCAAATCTGATTGGGCGCCGATCATGGAATTCATCGCTGCGGACACCTTTCAGCACTCACCCTTTGGGGATATCTTAAATTCACTGAAGCATCTCTCACTATCCGGAGAGCCCTGGCCGAACTACGGCCAGGACGGTCGGGACGCGGACAATGAAGAAATTTAGAGCCCACCCACCACCCACTTCGTAGCCACCGTCGACGATCTAACCGACGTGCTAAACTACGACTCCGAAGACATCCACGGTATGGACGACGATGCCGGAGACAATCAAGAACCAGCGCCTACAGGGCACTGGAAGGCCACCTCGTCACATGACATACATATGGTGGACACCCCAAGGGGAAGCGATACCGAGGAACAACGGGACGCGGCAGAGGATAATCCCGCCGATAAACAACCAAAACGGCGACGTAGACACCGCCCTAAGTTCCGCCTCGATCAAAGCAACATTCCTAACGACCCAACGATAGAGCAGGGCAAACCAGCAGACGACGAACATACAACCAAGCAACCATCCGAACAGGACGAACCAGATAATCAACCCCTTCACGGAGCAATCAACAGTCCGGACACACCATCGGAGCATAAGAACCTTCACAAAAGACTCGTCGCCACTGCAAGAAGTTTGAAGAAGGAAAAAAGGAAGCTCAAAACAGCGGAAGACATACTCAGAATGAAGTGGAGCAAAATACTCAAGTCCGCAGACAAATATGGCAATGGCCATCAAACAAAGAGCTACCCAAAGCGCAAGTTGCTGCCAGAATTTGACGAGGAAGCCATAGAGCCCTCACAGTCAAAAAACAAAGAGGCCGCCTGGCCGGATAGACGGCCAGATGACAGGCCAAAAGCGACAAGCGGCGCCGCACACAAGCCGACTTATGATCCTGGGAAAACGGACGGCCCAACTAGGTCCATCTACGGGCCAAAAAGGAGGGCCCCAGGAAGTAACACAACACGACAAGTGTTCGAAGACAGCGGCACACCCAAATACAGGGGCGCCGCACACCCGCTATGTTTCACCGACGAGGTGCTGGATCATGAATTTCCAGCAGGGTTCAAACCCATAAACATAGAGGCATACGACGGCACAGCAGACCCAGGAGTCTGGATAGAAGATTACATACTACACATACACATGGCTAGAGGAGAAGATCTCCACGCCATAAAATACCTACCCCTCAAGCTCAAAGGGCTAGCTCGGCATTGGCTCAAAAGCCTCCTAGAAAACACTGTTGGAAGTTGGGAAGAGCTTGAGGACGCGTTTAGAGAAAATTTTCAAGGGACTTATGTCCGCCTTCCGGATCCAGACGATCTAAGTCATATAACCCAACAGCCCGGAGAGTCAGCGCGCAAATTCTGGAACAGGTTCCTTACCAAAAAGAACCAAATAGTCGACTGTCCGGACGCGGAAGCCTTAGCAGCTTTTAAACACAACGTCCGAGACGAATGGCTCGCCAGACACCTCGGCCAAGAGAAGCCAAGAACAATGGCCGCGCTAACAAGCCTCATGACGTGCTTTTGCGCAGGAGAAGACAGCTGGCTAGCAAGATGCAGCACCAGCGACCCGAGTACATCCGAGATCAGAGATGGAAACGGAAAATCACGGCGCAGGAAAGATCAGCGCCGGAATAAAGAAAAAAGCCCAAAGGGCACGGAGGTCAACGCCGGATTCAAAAGCTCGCGGCCAAACAATAAAACACTGCCTCTTAAGGACAACAGCGACGAGCTATCAAATTTAAACAAAATTTTAGATCGGATATGTCAAATCCACAGTACCTCCGGAAGGCCTGCAAACCATACCAACCAGAATTGTTGGGTTTTTAAACAGTCCGGCAGACTCAACGCCGGACACAAGGGGCTCGATGCGCCAAGCGAGGACGATGACAAACCCCACCAGCAGAGCACCGGAAGTCAAAAGACTTTCCCACAAGAAGTCAAAACAGTAAACTCACTTCATGTGATAGTACGGAAAACCAACACGGCACTCGCTAAGACAAGTGTCGCACGGTCCACCCCAGCGGAACACCGAGATTGGATGTCAAAACCAATCACTTTCGACCATCTGGATTAGTCCAGAAGTATCCGGAACGCAGGATAGACTGCCCTGATACTGGATCCCATAATAGACGGACTGCAATTCACGCAGGTTCTGATGGACGATGGCAGTGACTTAAACCTGCTATATCCGGACACAATCCGCAAGTTGGGATTGACCCTCCTACAATTCGGCATAGCCACACTTCCTTCAAAGGAGTGGCGCCAAGCCCTTACGCCAGGTGCACAGTTTCATTATTACTAGAAGTTGTGTTCGGATCACCTGACAACTTCCGACGAGAAAAGCTAACCTTTCATGTCGCCCCATTTAAAAGTAGCTATCAAGCATCACTGGGACGAGAAGCTTTCGTCCGCTTCAATGCAATACCACATTACGTGTCTCTTACGCTTAAAATGCCCGGTCCACGTGGCAGCATTTCATTAAAAGGTCGCCTGAGACCTCGGACACGGCTGGACGAGTCCGGAATAAATAAGCTAGGGGCTACCTAGCCACACACCCCTTCACAAGGGTTTGTACATATAAGCCATAATGAGCTAGCATAGGCTCAGCTTTATTAATCTATATTTCAATTTTTTATGCACTTTCTTGCACGATTTCTTTTCAAACTAAGTTCCTCTCTTTTTACAGATGAACAAAATGCACACCCGTCCAGGATACGGCACAACGGAGACACAGGCGCAGACGTGCAGTACGGACCCGTTGCAAGGACTCTTTTCAGACTAAGACCCTACGTAAACCTTTCTTACTGTCTCTTGTTTCTCATTAAAACCAGAGTGGAGACTGGCGTTTTGGCATCGGCCGCGCCAGAAGAACTTGCCCGTACCTGGACACAAGGGGCTTAGGGCATTGTTTTGCCCGCTATTGTAAAGACCGAACACCTTCGGGAGTGTTCGGCGTCTCGAGTTAGGCCTTATATGCATCAGCTCCGAATCATGTCTTTAGTCAAATGTTGGGTTTGCCCGGCTCCTGTGTTTTGCTGCCTTACGTTCCGTATCACCGGCTAAAGCGGCACCAGGAGAACTACTGCGATTGTGCCCCAGTTCGGCTGGGCGAGCACCTCAATAGAGAAAGCCGAAAACTGACTGTCATGATACAGCGAGAGACTGGTCAACCACTCGATCGACCATGGGAATGTTTAGAATTCCTCCGCTTTGATGAAGGGCCGTTTCCCGGTCAGGCACATACGCGCCCCAAATTCGAAGAGCGCGGTGCCCCCAGGGGCTATGTCGTAGCCCCACCCTCGAACTCCATGGCTAAGTGAAAGTGATAAAGCATTATAGTCCGGTTGCCTCGTTTGCTACGCTACCACCTCCTTTACAGGACCGAGACGTCGGATTAAGTGTGAAAACGCACTATTTTTTGCAAACACCCTCGCACCTTGTGCGTGGGGGCTGAAGCCGACGACTGCCATCTTTCAGGTTATACACACGTATACATGAACGGTCGCATAGGAGATATTTTATTACTTGAACGCACAAGTATAAAAGGCGCTTACATCATAAATATTGTTTTACATCATAAAAACGTTCATTCGAACGTAACATTTTTTGAGCACTCGACTCTACTACACGAGCACCACGCAGCACTTCACCAAAATAGTGCTCGGCGGGTAACCCGTTATCGTCCGAACCCGGGGTCGCAACAGCGGTGGCATCCATCTCTGTCCAATGTGTCTTCACACGGGCGAGTGCCATCCGCGCACCCTCTATGCAGGCCGACCGCTTCATCGCCTTGATATGCGGCACCGCCCCAAGAAATTGCTGCAATAAGCCAAAGTAACTCTTCGGCTCGGGCCTATCCGGTCGGACATGGGTCACTATATCCGTCATAGCAAGCCCGGACAACCTATTTAGCTCAGCCCACTCGGCCAAACGGTCGGTCAGCGGAAGTGAATGCTCCAGACTATGGAATTGAGACCAAAACAGCTCTTCCGTCTTGTGATCCTTCTGGCTTTGAAAATGCACAACGGCATACGCCGCACTCGCTGCTAAGTCCATATAAGGGTCCTCTGGACCCCACAGTTGGCCCAGCTGAGCATACTTTGGATCCGTAAACCTTCGGCGCAGCAGAAAAGGCTTGCCAGCTACAATATCTCCGGCCTCGCGCAGCTCTTCCTTTATAGCCCGCATTGCAGAGCGGGCATCCTTGGCTTCGGAGGTGGCCTTCTCCAGGTCTTCTTGCCCCGCTAGGCGCTCCTTCCCAAGAGCCTCATTGCGGTCGGTAGCATCTTTTAACTTCACGGCCATTTCGGCCATCTCTTCCCTGCTCCGGCAGTGTGCGGCCCTTTCGGCCGCTAACTCCTCGGCCGCCCTCGAGGCTGCCGCATTACTCCTTCTGGCCTGCTCCTTGGCTTGAGCAAGTTCGGCCCGAAGGCTCTCCACAGCAGCGGCACTATCTGCATTTCACGCACATGTTGTAAGGAGCTGGCTTCGGCCCCCTTACCAAGTGACTGCACAGAAACACTTACCTTGCGACTCATCAAGTCGCCTGTTGACCAGCGTGATGTCCGCATCCGCAACAGCGAGTTGCCGCTTTAGTTCAGCAACTCCATCAGTCCGGCTGGCCCCCGGACGACCCGCCACCTGCATCGGCACGACGGAAATTTAAACCTGCGATTTTGATCCTCGGCACGCTGTCGATTTCGACAACCTACCGAGTCTCAGGAGCTACTATCTATACAGGGCGCATTCTATATGCTAAACTGTTAAAAGGTGTATCATTTTTACGCACCTCAAACCCCGCCAGCAAACTCCTGACGGCATTATGCAACCCGCCTTCGGCGGACGAAACCCTTTCAATCACCATGCTCATCAATGCATGGTGATCTTTTGAGATAGACGCCTTCTCAAGCAGATCCTTCAGCCGTACACCCGTTGGCGCCGAACTATCCGGCTTTGCCGAACCCGGGGGCTCCCTCCGTGACGACACTTCAGGCTCGTCCGCCCTATCCGACGGCGCCCCGGACGGAGGCGTCTCGCTCTCCATCATCTTCGGACGAAGGTCCCCCGAAGACGAGCTCATTTGCGAAGGACGGAGATCCGATCTACAAGGTAAAAACTTTAGTTATCCTCAGAAGCACAAATAAGGATGTCCCTTATTATAAAACTCCTTTCTCTCTACTTACGGCTCGTTGGAGGGCTGAGTCTTTAAGGGAGATTGTGCGGCCGGGGCCTCCCCGGATGCAGGACCCTCTGGCGAAGATTTCTTCCCCCGTTTAGGGGCTTTTGCCCCCGGGTCCTCGGAGGCACTCCTCTTCTCCCCTTGGAGGGAGGGATTCTCGATCCCCCCTCTTTCAAGAGCCTCCTTAGGCGAGGCAGTAGCTTTCCTGCTTTCCCCTTCGCCTTCCTCTGGAGGCGCAACCTCAAGCATCCGAACCAGCACGGAATCCGGCGCGGTCTCGAGGAGGGGGGCCGGACACCATATCAATTTTGCTTCCGCTATCCACTCCTGTTTAGAAGGAAGTTTGTCATAAGGCGAATTACTGAAAGGCAAACAAACGGTATGTCCGGACTTGGAACTACTTACTTGAGTATCCGGGCGATTGCAGCTTAGGCCAGCATCCTCGATCAATTCCGGATGCGCCTCTTGCGATCCGAAGAATAATTTGTACATCTCCAGGGGTGTTATACCCATGAAGTGTTGAAGAATCCGTGGGCCCTCCGGATTGAACTCCCACAGCCGGAGAGGGCGGCGTTTGTAGGGCGGAAGACGCCTAATAAGCATAACCTGCATTACCACCACCATATCAACCTCCCTCGTTTGGAGATCTCGAATCCGGCCCTGCAGTAGGAGCACGTCCTTTGACGGCCCCCAGTTGAGCCCTTGGTTGACCCACGACATCAACCGTCGTGGAGGTCCCGGGCGGAATAAGGGCGGCGGCTTTTGTCTGCGGCCCCTCGGAACGGTGATATAGAACCACTCTTGCTGCCACGGGCCGAGCTCCTTTTGGAAGGAGCCAGCTGGCCACGGGGCATCAGCCCTCCTACTTATGGCCGCCCCGCCACACTCCGCTTGACGCCCCCCGATCATCTTCGGCGCCACATTGAAGGTCTTCAGCCACAGGCCGAAGTGAGGGGCGACGCGGAGGAAGGCTTCGCAGACAACAATAAATGCGGAAATATGGAGGATGGACTCCGGAGCCAAATCGTGGAATTTCAACCCATAGTAAAACATGAGCCCTCTCACAAAAGGATCCATCGGGAAGCCTAAACCCTGACGGAGGTGGGATACAAAAGCGACATACTCGCCGGGCTCGGGGGTGGGGATGGCCTGCCCTTTGGCAGGCAACCTGTGCGAAATCTCATAAGCCAGGTACTTGGCCTCCCGCAGCTTTAGCACGTCCTCCTCCGTGACGGAGGAGGGCATCCACCGGCCCTGGAGGTCGGAACCGGACATCATTGAAGGTCCAAAGCACTCGAATCTAGAGCTCTAGGTGCTGGAACTTGGAGCGGGGAGAGGATTCGGTGGAGGGTTGAAGAAAAGAAACGAGCCTTGGTCCCGTTATAAAGAGGGAGAATACCAAGAGTCGTCTCCATGACCGTTTGGGACTCGCCTTCGATAGAGGGGGCGTGGCGACGGGCGCGGTTGGGTTACCCACGTCCGTATTGATGAGAATCCCGGATTAAGGGGGAACACGATCTCTACTTCGACAAGACGTGCCAAGGAAACCGCTTCGCTAAATGCGCTGAGGTGGTAGAATAAAAAATGATTCAAGTAATGGCTTGGTAGTGGCATGATGTCATGCCGCAAAAAACGTCAGCAGATTGAACTTGTGTATATATTATTCTCTCTACGGTGGAATGTGGAATCTATTTTGCAGAGCCGGACACTATCCTGGTGTTCACAATCTTCTATCATTCGGAGGAGGAACCCGCCTTGCAATGCCAAGCAATATACGCGCCGGACTTATCGTCATTGAAGCCTGGTTCAGGGGCTATTGAGGGAGTCCCGGATTAGGGGGTGTCCGGATAGCCGGACTACCATCATCAGCCGAACTATCATCGGCCGGACTATCATCATCGACCGGACTCCAAGACTATGAAGATACAAGATTGAAGACTTCGTCCCGTGTCCGGATGGGACTTTCCTTGGCGTGGAAGACAAGCTTGGCGATACAGATACGTAGATCTCCTATCATTGTAACCGACTCTATGTAACCCTAGCCCTCTTCGATGTCTATATAAACCGGATGGCTCTAGTCCGTAGGAGACGACAACAAGCATTACAATCATACCATAGGCTAGCTTCTAGGGTTTAGCCTCCTTGATCTCGTGGTAGATCCACTCTTGTAAACATCCACAATATCAATATCAATTAAGCAGGACGTAGGGTTTTACCTCCATCAAGAGGGCCCGAACCTGGGTAAAACATCGTGTCCCTCGTCTCATGTTACCATCCGCCTAGACGCACAGTTCGGAACCCCCTACCCGAGATCCGCCGGTTTTGACACCGATAGTGACCACCCCCTCGCTCTCCTGCCAAACCCAACATCTAAATTCTGCTCTTAAACACAGACATGAATAAATCAACACGAGAAACCTACTATGCAACATGCCTCAACACAATACAGACAATAAAGTAGTACTTGTGTCAAGCTGGTCTACTTAATCATGTATAACTGAAAACACAAGCATGTAAGCTAATGTGTAGTTCACATATACCAGGAAATTATATATGTACATTAGTTCAGTGCATACATATGTACCGTAAGGCTTCCCTGAAGTGACATTAATAAGGACCAAACATATACAGGCCCCTGGAAATAGAAGTTACATTCACTTCACCATTGCATTAAAACCTACATGTTGTAGTGAAAACTAACAAGAAAAGGTTTTCTAGTTATTAACAAGGCAAAAACTGATAAGTAGGAAGCTAGTCACATCAAGTAAAAAGTTAAGTAGCAAAATTTTCAATTTTAAGAAGCATAAATGCAAGCCAGTCCCAGATACTGTTCTTGCATGTTATCAGGACTCAAGCACTGGGATGGCATAGCTAAATATAGTGCAGTAATGACTTCAGAACAAATATTTCCCCAAAGACTAGATGCATGCTAAGGAGGAAAACAATAACTTGTTTGATTGTTTTCCATTCTGAACCATAAATACACTTGTTCAGTGCAAACATATGTACGGTAAGGCTTCCTTGGAGTGACATTAATCAGGATCATACATATACAGGCCGCTAGAAATAGAAGTTACATTCAGTTCACCAATACATTAAAACCTACTATATACTAGAGTGAACAAGAAAACAAGAAAAGGTTTTCTAGTTAACAGGAAAAAAACTAATACGTAGGAAGTTAGTCACATGATGGACCCGCAATATTTGAAGTCCCAATGTACACGCAAAGTTTTGTTACCACAAATGCAGGAACAGTCCTTTAGTTTCAAACAGGACAACGCCAACCTCGTCGCTCCTATGGAAAACCAGCTGTAGAGTATATCTGGCCATGGGTCAGGCCGGGCTGGGCTTGGGCCGAGCCTAAAAAAGCCCACGGCAGAAAACTGAGGCCCAGGCCCTCCCAAGCCCTATCACTAGGCCTACTTTTCAAGCCCAAGCCCGACCCATATGGTAAAAAGCCCTAACAAGCCCTTAGGGCTTAGGGCCGTGGGCCGGGCCTCTTCCTTAAAATGACAATATGCCAAGCCCAAGCCCGTCCAGGCCCTACTGATGGGCTCAAAACTCAGGCCCAAGCCTGGCCCATGGGCAAGCCCATCGGGCCTAGGCCCTGGATTTTAGGGCCAGGCCTAGGTGGGCCAATAGGGCCGGGCCTGAGATGGCCAGGACTACTGTAGAGTACAAAAAATGCAAAGGCAGATTAATAGACGCTTGCATTTGTATTGGGTTGGGTCAATCACAAATTTTCGGATGGAAAGAGCGTGTTGCTTGCCTTCTTGCGCACGAGGGTGGTGCAGACATTCTCGACCTCCTGCAGCGCCCGGTGCATCGACAGGCCGACATCCAACAGCAGAACCAGCCCCTCCTACACGACAATCGGCGAATCAAAGCCGTTTAACTAGCTAACAAACATCAACCATTATAAAAATTACGATAGCAGCAACCCGTGCAGGGAGATTAGCAGCACGTGGGTGAGCAGAGGGAGAGGAAGGTGCTACCTACTAGGAGCGGTGCATAGTCATGGCTGGGCTGGACTCGTTGAACTCAGGCAGGGCAACTTGGTTGCCTTGGAAGCAGAGGAGCAGACCCCTTGTTGCCGAACAGGGCCGGTGCTTAGGTGCGTCCCTCCTCCTCGAGGATGATAAGGCCATGTTCCCGACCAGAACTAGCGTCCTCCTGCTGTCGTCGCCGTCCACGCCATGGGCGGTCTGCAGAAAAGCAAGAGAACTAGAGAAGGTTAGTTAGCAAAGCTACAAGCTATAGTGTGTGGCAAAGATATTCAATCTATTCAGCAAAAACAACACAAAAATATATGACAGTCTGCAGAACAACATAGCATCATTCACAAGCAAAGTATAGGATGCAAACATCAAGTAGTACCATAATTCTCATCAGTCATACATTGAATTCATTAAAGGCTGCAAATTCATTGAATTCATTAAAGGCTGCAGATAAAAATAGGTAGATTTCTTTCTTCTCTTTGATTTATGCTAGCTGTGATGTAGCAGGCAGGAAGGCAGGGAGCAATCACATATGCATGTATGTATGAAGAAGAACATGAAAAGAGCAACATCTAATTAACTTGATTGCCTTGTAGATGACACACAAGATGAAGAACACTTGGACAGAAGCGATGGACGCCGCAAACTGGCAGATCACAGAATAAATAAAGGAGGAGAATGATGTACAATGCTGCCCCAGAAGCAAGACATCAGGAAAATAAAATAAGGATCCTAAGAATACCCTTCAGAATATATTATCATATTGGAAGAATACCCTTCAGAACATATCAGAAATCAGACGAATAAATCACAAGGAAAACAGGCAATAAAAACGAGCACAGGCTGTAGAACGCTATCATATTGGGAGAACACCCTTCAGAACATATTGCACAAGCTGTCTGCAATCAAAACAATTGTCACGGGATTGTAACTTACTAGTGAATCAACAACAAAAAACTAATGAAGATACATCTACTCTGCTCTGCTATCTGCAGTAGCAAACATGCACTTAATTCCTTAAGGTAAATGCATACACCAGTGTTGTCTGCTGTAGCAAACATGCACTTAATTCCTTAGAGCTAAATGCATACACCAGTGCAAATGTTACTCACATGTTAGTGCTGGATTCAACTTACAAATATAAAGATACATGGCACTACAGATGTGTACCAGAGACGTCTAGCCTAGCATCAAAGATGAATTCATGGTAGATGTACTAGAAAAAACTAACTGGCCTAGAGGCTTAACAGATATCATAGATGGCATTCTATAGCATTTTATAGATCAACTCCCAACCACATCCTTTACAGTCATGTACATCACCATAATCATAAGAGATACCAAACTACCGATGTTAAAATTATAGATCCTCGCGCACAAAGGGAAAACAGAGACATCACAGCCAGGATCTGGGAGTGCTCACGGATGCGGCGCCTCTACTTGCGGACGGGCTGGTTGAACCACGTCCTGACATAGTTCTGCCAGTGCTTCTTCAAGTGGCCGTTGGGGATGACATTGTTGTGCTTCACCATCTCGCCCTCCTCTCCTCCTCCTTACCTGCACAACACGGACAAACCAAACCACCTATCAGTGAGAAAGTTCGGCCTGTACTAGTATACTACCAAAAAAGCATGGCACAAAATCTTGTTTGTTTGCCGCCAGCAAGGGGCAGTTAGTTGGCCCTATGCATTTCAAGCATCTACACCTGATTACTAGTTGGCTGGACCTGCAGTTAGCCAGCCATCAACTAACAATTTTTTTAGAAGAACTAACAATTTTTGCAGGTAAAAAGCAAAGAGCCTGTGCATAATTACAAGGGTTATGGCCTCTTTTCCTGTTCAAAAGAAAATGGCATAAAGGGGGAGAAGACCAGGCCCAAGAGAAGGGGGGCAAAAGCATGGGCATGCTTTCGAGCACTCATTGTACAGCCGACAGGGTCGGTACCGGTCTAGATTGTACAACCTTCGTTCAGAATTAACCGTCAATGAAATGAGTGTACTTAGACGTGCATAAGTGTGTATATTCACTCATTTCAGCGACAGTTTATTCCGAGCTGTAGTTTTTGCTGAATAGAGTTATATACGTACTCTGTAGTTTGTGTCGAACAGAGTTCTAGACTGCATTCTATAGCATGTGATGAACACATTGCAGAGGCAAAAAAATCGTTCGATTGGTAGCTTTAGATCCTAATGTCCTAGAGCAGACATGTCATGTGCTATTATTTGGCCAACACGTCACTGGTTTGTAGCGTCTGACAAAAATTTCAGTCATAGTATCTGACAGTCTGCCTTCACATGTTTATATGTTATATGTTACTATCATGTTTAGGAATCAACTACTCCGTATATATTTTACCATGTCTATCACATCCAAGTGTGATCAAACATATTGCTGGAATGCCTATAGGGTGCAGACATGTGTGATTAAACATATCGATCCAGATGGTGCTTCCAATAATTAACTAACACCAGCGCACCACTCAATCAGCGCGATCAGGTGTGTGACCGCAAAAGGCCTGAACTATAGGGGCGCAATCGCATGAACAAATAAGCAGCAACAGTAGATGCTAATCGGCAGACTGGAAGCTAGCGATCGACCATAGATGGATGAGATCAGGCATCAGGATTTGTAAATCGTCTGACTTACCAGCAGGGGATGAAGAAGAGGCCGGAGAAGAAGCGCCAGCGATCGGGGGAGAGCGCGCGGCCGTAGCAGAAGCACTGGCTGGCCACCATGGCGATGGTCTGTCCGACCAGCAGCAGGGCGAGCGTGCCGACGCCGTACCAGGTGGACGCATCCGCGTCGTACACGCAGTACCGCATGCCACCAGTCTCGGCCTCGTCGAGTTGAGCTTGCACCCAGTTTCCCCAATCAAGATTCAACGAGTTGGCCAGGAGATGGTGCGGCTCACCGTGCTCCGGCGGCGCTCGGTGCCGATGACGAGGACGAAGGTGAGGATGTCGAGGAGCAGCACCTGGCCGATCACCATGATGGACGGCATGGGGTCGCCGGCCGATCAGAACCAAATACACTCGAGAGGAGCACGATGAGATCGGGAGGAAGGGGACGTCCTTATGATCTGGCTCGCAATCCCACTGCCGCTATCGCGGGTCGTCGATGGTGGGGGTGA